>NW_007099944.1:15671-17579 GCF_000164805.1 Carlito syrichta | reverse complement strand
AAAAAAAAAAAAAAAAAAAGATAATTAGCCGGGTACAGTGGTGCATGCCTATAGTTCCAGCTACTTGGACGGCTGAGGCAGAAGGATCACACCTGAGCCCAGCAGGTCAAGGCTGCGGTGACCAGAAGCATGCCACTGCCCTCCAGCCTGGATGACAGTGAGACTTCAAACCCCCCCCAAAAAAAGATTTTGGCAGAACCTTTGAAATGACATCCAGCGACATCATAATCCATGCTCTAGCGTCTAGATTAGTCATGCGCCCAGTGGGCCAAGGCCTCTGGGGTTAATGAAATCATCCCAGTGACCCCTGCAGGGCTCTCTCCCCCTCCCATGAGTCATGGGCTTGTCATCCCTTATTTGGCCTCCCCTGGCCAGCCACCTGGAGCCTGAGTGTTGCAAGTGACTCTGGTGACTGTAAAATGAGAAACAGGTGGGGGAGGGGGGTGAAAGAGGAGAAGTTTGCTTTCTCCATCACAGGCTGAGCTCTCAAATGCTGACCAGGGCAAAGGAATCTTTCTGGTAGAAAGAAGCTACTCTCCTTCAGTGGACTCAGAGGCAAGGCCCTGAACAAATGTTCCTTTGGGACTGTTACCCTCTGAGCCACCAAAGCCCACGTTTTCAGCACCAAGCACACCAACCCTTACTGCACGTACCTTCATAGCACTCATCGACAGACATATATCCATCTGTTTATTGTATTGCCTCCCTCTCATCATGAGGTAACCACCACGGATTGGGAAGGGGTCTGTTTTGTACAGTGCCAGGCACCTGGTAGGTGCTCAATAAGTATTTCTTGACTAAAACACTGAGTAAGTATTTCAAATTGTCCTGGAACCCAGCTGCCTTGCCTGCAAGCACCTCTTCTATGGAGGACAAGAACAATGTGAGAACTCCAAGAACTTTAGAGAATCCCCAGGTGATCACCAACACCAGCTGCACCTGATCTCTTATCTGTCACCTTATCTCTGATCACCAGGGTTGCAACTATCCCTGCAGGTGAGGAGGAAGGTTAACAAGAGTGGTGACTAATAGCATGTTTACTGGAGATCTGCTGGAAAATTTGCCTTTTAGTTAAGGTTCTGGGAAAGTTGTAATTAACTGGAGAGGTTAATGGAAACTGAAAATCCCTTGCAAGAGCAGTAGAGGTCCTAGAATGAATGTTGCTGTGCTTGTCTCCAGTGGAAATTCCCAAGAACAATCAGCAAAGGACCATGAGCCAAGTAACCATTAACACAAGTTCTGATGCTCAAGGCCAGGCACAAAGTCATTGGCAGCAAGAACTACACTTGACTGACCACTCCTAGGCCAGGTGTGGTGGGCTCATGCTTGATATCCCAGCACTTTGGGAGGCCCAGATGAGAGAACTGGGAGAATTGCTTGAGTTCAGGGATTCAAGACCAGCCTGGGCAAGAGAGTGAGATCTTGTCTCTACAAAGTATTTTTTAAAAATTTAGTCAGGTGTGGTGGTAAAAGTCTGTAGTCCCAGCTTCTCAGGAGACTGAGGTGGGAGAATCGCTCGAGTCCAGGAGACCAGGAGGTCCAGGCTGCAGTGAGCCAGGATTATGCCACTGTACCCCAGCCTGGGCAACAGAGCAAGAGCCTGTCTCAAAACAAAAACCAAAAAAACTAACCACCCCTAAAAGAATTTTCAAGGTTCTAGTCTGAAGAGGAAATACTTTACCTGGCCTTGCATTGATCAAAATGACATATTTCAAGGCCCTCCAAGTACCTGGATTATCACATGGGGAAGAGAGGAAAAAAATCACATGTATTGGCAGCCACCTGAGAAAAGGTTTTTCCCTCCCCAACAGCCATCTCAACTCATACACACACACACACACACACACACACACACACACACTCGTACCGTACAGTTTATAAAAACTGCTCCACTTGGAAGGCTGAGGC
>NW_007099944.1:14403-15570 GCF_000164805.1 Carlito syrichta | reverse complement strand
CAGGTGATCCTTCCACTTCAGCCTTCCAAGTAGCTGGAACTACAGGCGTGCACCACCACGCCTGCCTGAATTTTTTGGTTTATTGTAGAGACGAGGTCTCGCCAAGTTACCCAGGCTGGTCTTGAACTCCTGGGCTCAGGCAATCCTCTCGCCTCTGCCTCCCAAAGTGCTGGGATGATAAGCATGAAACAACCATGCCTGGCCTATATCCTTTTTTTCAAGTTCATTCCCTCCAAAACTCCCAACTCCCACAACCTGTGGACCCCTCAGCCTTTACACACACTCAATTTCTCAACCAAGCATGTAATCACCCCCCCAAACACACACATTCTCAAGCACTTCCCCCGCTCCACCACACTCAGCAGGTGGCACCTGTGCAGCCCCAAGTAACTGGAGAAATCTCTCAGCAGACGGACAGCCTTGCACCTGAGGAAACCAAAGCAATGGGGTGGGGCACGACATCAAAACTGCCTCCTGCCTCAGATGAAGCTGTTCAAGCTTTCAAACAAACAGAACTTCTGATAAGTGAGGGCATTAGTTCACCGGGTCAGACACTAGTACTTCTGAAAGGTCAGCAGGTCCGGCCCGCTGCAGCAGTCAGGGTGGCTGGCCACTGGGAGCAGAAAAGGCCTCTGCATTTAGAACGGGCTTTGTCAGTCACTACTGTTGTGTGACCTCAGACAAGGCCTGAAACTTCACCACAGCCCCAAGTTGGTTCAAGGATTAAACGGCGCATCCAAGCTCACAGGAAGCACCGGACATAGCGAGAAGCCAGACGACAGGAAGGTACATGAAAATGTAACTGCTCCATCTGAAGAAGTCTGCAGGGCCACCAAATCCTGGTTCTGGTTGCAAGATGGGTCACGATCTATATTCCTGACTCCCCGTGCCCTAGAGCTGAGCCTCTCCCCACTCTTTTCTTTCCTGCCTGGGCATGTGGGGAACTTAACCAGAGCTTAGAATTTTCCACAGGTGTGACTTGGTACATACACATCCGCTTTCTTTTCACCCAGTATGCTGGCCTATAAAGCCCTAGGCCGGTCAGGCATGGTGGCCCACACCTGTAATCCCAGCATTTTGGGAGGCCAAGGCAGGAGAGGACTGCTTGGCCGAGTTCGAACAGCCTGGGCAACAGAGTGAGACCTGGTTTCTCAAAAAAAAAAAAAA
>NW_007099944.1:12864-14375 GCF_000164805.1 Carlito syrichta | reverse complement strand
CAGCCTGTAATCCCATGCTTTGGGAGGCCGAGGTGAGTGGACTGCCTGAGCCCGCGGGTTCGAGACCTGCCTGGACAACTTGGCAAGACCACATCTCTACAATAAATCAAAAAATTTATTTTTTAGCTGGGCGTGGTAGCGCACGCCTGTAGTTCCGGCTACTCGGAAGGCTGAGGCGGAAGGCTGGCCGGAGCCCAGCAGGTCGAGGCTGCGGTGGCCGGGAGCAGCCACTGCACCGCAGTCTGGGCGACAGAGTGAGACTCCAACTCCAAAAACAAAAAACAAAAAAAGAAGCCCTAGGTCATCTGGCTCCTGCCCACTCCTCCCACCTCCCTCCCTCTCTCCTGCTCTAGCCACACTGGCTGTCTTTTCCTTGAACACAATCAAGCTTGATGCAGCCTCAAGGCCTTCACACTCCATTACTTCCAACAAGATACTCACTGGTCCCAGAGGTCTTTGTGTGGCTGCTGCCTCCTCATTCATGTTAGAGCTCAAAAGCCACCCTCCTCAGAGAGACCACCCCGACCACAGGAGCTAAAGCCACCCCCAACATCTTACATCACCATGTCCATTTACTTCTCGGTAATTTAATCTTGCGGCAAGTGCTATTTAAATGTTTGCTCACTGTCTCGGTCTCCCACTGGAACACAAGCTCTGTGAATGCAGGAACCTGGTTTGTCTGAGTTAACTGTTGTGGCAGCACCATCCCCCAACACAGAGGGTCTCAGTAAACTTTGCTGAATCAAGGAATTATTCCCTTAAGAGAGATCTTTTTTTCTTTTTTGAGTTGAAGTCTCACTCTGTCGCTCACGCCACCGCAGCCTCGACCTTGCGGGCTCAGGCGATCTTTTCGCCTCAGCCTTCCAAGGAGCTGGAACCACAGGCACGTGCCACCATGCCCAACTCATTTATTGCACAGACGAGGCCTCGCCAAGTTGCCCAGGCTGGTCCCGAACCCCTGGGGTCGGGCAATCCTCCCGCCCCCACCTCTCAAAGTGCTGGGATTACAGGAGAGAGCCACCGCACCCGGGTGAGAAAGCTCTTTTCAAAGAGCTTTCTGAAGCAGCTGAGGTTACAACACTCGTTCCAAAAGCCATTTGGGGCCAGACTTCCTTAGAGGGTAGACCGAGGTTGAGATCACCTTACCCACCACCCACCCGCACGGGCCACGCCAGGGAGCCCAGCCCCAGCGGCTCAAGGCCAGCCGAGGTTCCTCCCCTCCAACCCTTGCTTCTTTTCTCCTCCTTCCTTCTTGGGCACCTGACCTACTGCAAGTGAACTAGAAGTTTCCGGGGAGGCCGCTGTCCACCAAGGAGGCAGTGACCAGTCAACGGAGGTGGATTCGGTCTTCTCACGCCTGGCCTCCCTGGGCTTTCCGCCGCCAGGCCTTCGCTTCGGCGGCTCGCCCGTTCCTGCCGCCGGGCGGGCCGGCGCCCCTCGCCTCGTCGCCCCCGAGGGCGCCTTCCCCACCCGCGCGCCTCCGACCGTCTTCGCGCGGCTCAGTCCGAGAA
>NW_007099944.1:8176-11913 GCF_000164805.1 Carlito syrichta | reverse complement strand
CCCGCCCCGCCTCTGCCTTCCCTCGAGGGGGGGAGTTATTCTGCGTGGTCCTGCCGGACTGGCCCCTGTGTCACCGGAGGGGACAGCCCAGAGGAGTGATGGCAGAGTGTCGAAGACTGATGGGGAAAGCCCAAGTTGAGTGATCTGGGACGGGAATGATGGAAGACCGGGCCCTAATGGGAGCCCAGACAGACTCCCCATCCAGCTGGGGAGGGCCGAGGAGAGCTTCCTGGAGGAGGCGATACACACTTGAAAGAACAACAGCCCCAGGCCCGGCCCCCAGGGTTCTCAGTACCGATATGAAGGGAGACAAACACTTCACCAGACCCCCCTGGAGAGGTGGCAGGGCTGGGATGGGGAAGCAAAGCAGAGAGAGAAGACTTAACAGTAGGAGGGAGGGCCAAAGGAAAAACCTGACCCAGCTTGGGGGTCAGGGAGGGCTTCCTGGAAGAAGGGACCTGCGAGCCGACTCGCTAAAGGGGATGGAGTAGGGCAGGCCTAGGAGGAGAGGACAGCCAACGGGGGAGTTACATGCATTATGATTGAAAACACTAACAGTGCTATGAGAGAAATGCATTGAGGGTTGGGGATGGAAAATAAAGGATCACTAGAATTGGGTGCTGGAGGAAGGGCTTTGTGAAGGGTAGCTTCGATAATGAACTCTGAGGAATGATAAGAGCCTAGGGACAAACATTCCAAGCATCAGGACAGCACCTAGGAAGGTCTTGAGGTAGCAAAGGTGTCAGTGTGTTCCAGGAGCCAGAACCAGTCCCACTATACAGTCTCCTTCCTGGCATAGTGATACATGAAGAAGCTTAACTGAGTTATCAAGATGGTATTTTTTTTTTTTTTTTTTTTGAGTTGGAGTCTCACTCTGTCGCCCAGACTGGAGTGCGGTGGCCGCTCCCGGCCACGATCTGCTGGGCTCCAGCGATCCTTCCGCTTCAGCCTTCCAAGCAGCAGTAATTACAGGCATGCGCTACCACGGCCGGCTGATTTTTTTTTTTATTATTTATTGTAGAGATGAGGTCTCGCCAAGTTGCCCAGGCGAGTCTCAAACCCGCGGGCTCCCAAAGGCGCGGGATTACAGGCTGAGCCACTGAGCCCGGCCAAGATGGTATTTACCTTAAACAATTCAAGTTTTTTGTTTTTTTTTTTGAGTTGGAGTCTCACTCTGTTGCCCAGACTGGAGTACAGTGGCCGCTCCCGGCCACTGCAGCCTTGACCTGCTGGGGTCCTGCAATCTTCTGCCTCAGCCTTCCGAGTAGCCAGAATTACAGGCATGTGCTACCATGCCCGGCTGATATTTTTTATTTATTGTAGAGATGAGGTCTCGCCAAGTTGCCCAGGCGGGTCTCGAACCCGCGGGCTCAGGCAATCCACTCAGCCTCCCAAAGCGCGGGATTACAGGCTGAGCCACCGAACCCGGCTTACCCCACATTTTTAAAATAAAATAAAGAGGAGGAGAAAAAAGCAAAATTCCCATCCTACTGAAACTCACTTTATAATGTCAGGAACGGTGGGGAAACTAGTATATTTGACAACTGGAGTGGATACTTTTTTTTATACCCCCTGCTCTCTACCAGAAAATTATTTTCTTTTTTGAGTTGGAGTTGTCATTCAGGCTGGAGTGCACGCTCATGGCCAACGCAACCTCAACCTGCTGGGCTTAGGTGATCCTTCTGCCTCAGTCTTCCAAGTAGCTGGAACTACGGGCACAAACCACCACACCTGGCTAATTTTTGTTTTTCTTTTTTTGGGGTCGGAGTCTCACTCTGTTGCCCAGGTGGGAGGGCAGTGGCACACTCATGGCCACCGCAGCCTCGACCTGCTGGACTCAGACGATCATTCGGCCTCAGCCTTCCAAATAGCTGGAACTACAGGCATGTGCCACTATGCCTGGCTAATTTTTCTTGATTTATTGTAGAGATGAAGTCTTGCCAAGTTGCCCAGGCTGATCTCGAACCCATGGGCCCAGGCAATCCTCTCACCTTGGCCTCCAAAAGTACTTGGATTATAGGCATGAATCACCACGCCTGGCCTTACTCATTTTCTTTTTTTTTTTTTTTTTTGAGTTGCAGTCTCACTCTGTCACCCAGGCTGGAGTGCAGTGAGACATTCATGGCTATTCCAGTGTCAGCCTGCTGGGCTCTGACAATCCGGCCTCGGCCTTCCAAGTAGCCGGAACTACAGGTGCGTGCTACCATGCCCAGATAATTTTTGCTTTATTGTAGAGACAAGGTCTCGCCAAGTTTCCTGGGCTGGTCTTGAACCCACCGGCTCAGGCAATCCATTCGCCTCGGCCTCCCAAAGTGCTAGGATTACAGACTGAGCCACTGAACCCGGCCATTTTTTATTTTTTATTGTACAAACGAGGTCTCACCAAGTTGCCAGGACTGGTCTCGAACCTGTGGGCTCAGGCAATCCACTTGCCTTGGCCTCCCAAATTGCTGGGATTACGGGTTGAGTCACCAAGCCCGGCCCTTATTCATTTTCAATTGTTAATTGTCTTAAAATTAAAAAACAAAAATAATGATTTTTTTTTTTTTTGAGTCTGAGTCTCAGTCTGTCACCCAGGCTGAAGGGCAGTGGTATGCTCACGGCCACCACAGCCTTGACCTGCTGGGCTCAGAGGATCCTTCTGTTGCAGCCTTCCAAGTAGCTGGAACTACAGGCGTGCACCACCATGCCCAGATGATTTTTGTTTGTTTGTTTGAGTTGGAGTCTCACTCTGTCTCCCAGACTAGAGTGCAGTGGCACGTTCCCGGCCACCGCAGCCTCGACCTGCTGGGCTCCGGCGATCCTTGTGCTTCGGCATTCCAAGTAGCGGGAACTACAGGCGCATGCTACCATGCCCGGCTAGTTTTTTTAATTTATTGTACAGACGAGGTCTCGCCAAGTTGCCCAGGCAGGTCTCGAACCCGCGGCTCATGCAATCCACTCGCCTCGGCCTCCCAAAGTACAGGGATTACAGGCTGAGCCACTGAGCCCGGCCTGATTTTTTTATTATTATAGAGATGCGGTCTCACCAAGTTGCCCAGGCTGGCCTCGAACCCCTGGGTTCAGGCAATCCTCTTGCCTCTGCCTCTGAAAATACTGGCATTACAGACGTGAGCCACCATGCCTGGCTAATAATGAGTCTTACATGATTATTTTTGAAAATAATTTTCTGGGCAGGGCGCGGTGGCTCAGCCTGTAATCCCAGCATTTTGGGAGGCTGAGGTGAGAGGATTGCCTGAGCCCGGGGGTTCGAGACCAGTCTGAGCAAATTGGTGAGTTCTGGTCTCTACAATAAATCACAAAAACCACCAGGCTCACTGGCTCAGCCTGTAATCCCAGCACTTTGAGAGGCCGAGGCGAGTGGATTGCCTGTGCCTGAGGGTTCAAGACCCACCTGGGCAACTTGGTGAGATCTCATCTCTACAATAAATCAAAAATTAGCCGGGCATGGTAGTGCACGCCCGTAGTTCCAGCTACTTGGAAGGCTGAGGTGGAAGGACTGCTGGAGCCCAGCAGGTCGAGGCTGCGGTGGCTGGGAGTGTGCCACTGCAGTCCAGTCTGGGCGACAAAGTGAGACTCCAACTCGGGGAAAAAAAAAAAATCACAGAAACCAGCCAGGCATGGTGGCGTGCGTCTGTAGTTCCAGCTACTTAGAAGGCTGAGGCAGAAGGATCACCTAAGTCCAGCAGGTCAAGGCTGCAGTGGCTGTGAGCATGCCACAGCACTCCAGCCTGGGC
>NW_007099944.1:3249-8156 GCF_000164805.1 Carlito syrichta | reverse complement strand
AATCCACTCACCTCAGCCTCCCAAGGGCGCAGGATTACAGGCTGAGCCACCGAGCCTGGCGATTTATTTATTTTTAAGTTGGAGTCTCACTCTGTCGCCCAGACTAGAGTGCAGTGGCCGCTCCCGGCCACCGCAGCCTCGACCTGCTGGGCTCTGGCAATCCTTCCGCCTCAGCCTTCCAAGTAGCTGGAACTACAGGTGCGCTACCATGCCCGGCTAATTTTTTTATTTATGGTGGAGATGAGGTCTCGCCAAGTTGTCCAGGTGGGTCTCGAACCCACGGGCTCAGGCAATTCACTCACCTCAGTCTCCCAAGTCGTGGGATTACAGGCTGAGCCACCGAGCCCGGCTTATTGATTTATTTTTGAGGAACGTGAGCCAAAGTTGTATTTGTTCATTTCTTGCATGTGGAGTAGTCTTCAATGACATCCTTGGCCTGCGACCAGATTTTAGAGCCTACCCATTTCCCTAGTTTCTGGTTGACATTGTAGAGGTCAAGAGAAAGCTTCCTCTTCATGCTCTGGAAGATTCCCTGAAAAATCAACTAACAAAAGGCGATTCACTGGAGAAAAGGCACATACATTGATTTAAGGCGTAGACACCAGGAGAGTCCCAGAACGATTACCCAGCCCTCTGGTGAAACAGGTCTTGGGAGTGGGAAAAGAGGAATTCTGTTGAAGGGATTATTAGAATGAATGGATTCTGGCACAGAGATTAACTTGTGCTTTATCTTGGGAAAGGGTGTGCTCAGGTGTGGTTACATTCTTGGTTTGGGGAGAGGAAGGGGGAATCATTGCTCTCCTTGATGGGTCTGGATCTTAGGCAGATAATGGAACTTCAGCTTCACTGAAGGTGGTGGGGGAGAAAGACAGACTCTGGGCCTCTTCAGTTTGCTATGTTAAAGCACGATATTTTGGGTCATTGGCCTCTGAGCCCAACATCAACTTTTTTTTTCTGGAGTCAGAGTCTCACTCTGTTGTCCAGGCTGGAGTGCAGTGGCACGCTCTCAGCCACCGCAGCCTCGACCTGCTGGGCTCAGGTGATCCTTCCACTTCAGCCTTCCAAGTAGCTGGAACTACAGGCGTGCACCACCACGCCTGCCTGAATTTTTTGGTTTATTGTAGAGACGAGGTCTCGCCAAGTTGCCCAGGCTGGTCTTGAACTCCTGGGCTTAGGCAATCCTCTCGCCTCTGCCTCCCAAAGTGCTGGGATTACAGGCATGAGGTACCACACAAAGCATTATTAACCTTAATCATGTTGATTACGGGGTTCAGCAGACAGGGCCGCCACAGCCTGGCATACACAGGCTCATCAGCTGGAGGCAAGCACCCGAAGACGGGCCTGGCGCCGTCTGAGGCTTCACAGCTCTGTGAATTCCTTGTGCTAGGCCATTGTGGATGAGGGTGGTCTTCAGCACCTCTTATAAAGCCATATGAAAATCCATTATGCCTCCAGCAATGCCATCCCCGGTCATGGCAGAAGGTTCCCGACGAACCTCAATGCACCAAACCCTCTCTCCCTGTACCAGTCCGCAGAAGCAGAAAAAGAGCTGTTTTAAATTTTATTTATTTGTTTAATTTTTTTCTGAGTTGGAGTCTCACTCTGTCGCCCGGGCTAGAGTGCAGTGGCATGCTCACAGCCACCGCAGCCTCGACCTGCTGGGCTCAGGCAATCCTTCGGCTTTAGCCGTCCACATAACTGGAACTCCAGGCGCATACTAACATGACTGGCTAATTTTTTGGTTTATTTATTTATTTATTTATTTTTGAGGTGCAGTCTCACTCTGTCGCCCAGACTGGGGTGCAGTGGCCGCTCCCAGCCACCGCAGCCTTAACCTGCTGGGCTCCGGCGATCCTTCCGCCTCAACCTTCCAAGTAGCTGGAACTACAGGTGTGCGCTACCACGCCTGGCTAATGTTTGATTTATTATAGAGACGAGGTCTTACCAAGTTTCCTGGGCTGGTCTCGAACCCACGGGCTTAGGCAATCCACTCGCCTTGGCCTCCCCACGTGCTGGGATTACAGGCTGAGCCTCTGAGCCCAGCCTAATTTTTTGGTTTATTGTAGGGCCAAAGTGTCGCCAGGTTGCCCAGGCTGGTCTTGAACCCCTGGGCTCAGGCAATCCTCTTGCCTCTGGCTCCCAAAGTGCTAGGATTACCGGCATGAGCTACCGTGTCCAGCTGGGACTTCTTTCTTTCTTTTTTTTTTTTTTTTTGAGTTGGAGTCTCACTCTGTCACCCAGACTGGAGTGCAGTGGCCGCTCCCAGCTACCACAGCCTCGACCCGCTGGGCTCCGGCGATCCTTCTGCCTCAGCCTTCCAAGGAGCTGGAACTACAGGCGTGCGCTACCACGCCTGGCTAAAGGACTTGTTTCTAACCAATACAATATGCCGAGGTGGGATGTCACTCTCACGATTACCTTGCCTCATGTTACTCCATCTTAGTAGACTGGAGAAAGAGAGAGAGATAGAGACCCCTCCCTTTGCTGACTTTGAGGAAATAAGCCGCCATGTTGTAAGGGGCTGAATGGAGAAGGCTACAATGTCAAGGTACTGTAGGTCGACTCAAGGAATTAAGAGCAGCCCTGGCCAACAGCCAGCAAAAAAACCAAAAACCTCACACCCTACAGCCAACAGTGGGAAGCAGATCTTTCCCCAATCAAGCCTCTGATGAGACTACAGCCCTGGCTGACACCTGGATTGCAACCTGTCGAGACCCAGAAATAGAGCTTAGCCACATCTGGACTGAATCCATGGAAATTGTGAGTTAATAAATGTGTGCTCTTTGAAGATACAAAGTTTGTGCTAATTTGTTATGCAGCAAAAGAAAACTAACACAATGTTTACTAAAGGATAGAGTAATAAAAATATCTAATTTGAAGCATAAATATATGTATATATAATTAAAACTTGATAGTAATTGCATCATTTGTTTATAAATCAGACCAACGAAGGATTTTTCCCCTCCTGGGGGAGGATTATTTTCTCATGGATGCTATTTAGACTTATCAGCGCAGAGTGTAATAAAAACTAGACTTTTTAACCAGGGGTGGTAGCGCATGCCTGTAGTTCCAGCTACTTGGAAGACTGAGGCGGAAGGGTCACTGGAGCCCAGCAGGTCGAGGCTGCGGTGGCCGGGAGCGGCCACTGCACTCCAGTCTAGGCAACAGAGTGGGACTCCAACTCAAAAAAAACCCAAACAACTAGACTTTTAATCCGTTTTATTTTTATTTTTAAATTATCTACAGACAATGCACAAAAGGTGAAGCGCTCCCATCACCTAAAGCTTGAGACTCTGACTCAAACAATACAATAGACTACCAGGTGCGGTGGCTCACGCCTGTAATCCTAGCACTTTGGGAGATGGAGGTGAGAGGATTGCCTGAACCCACAGGTTTGAGATCAGCCCAGGCAACTTGGCGAGACCTCGTCTCTACAATAAATAAAAAAATCAGCCAGATGTGGTGGCCCCTGCCTGTAGTTCCAGCTACTTGGATGTCTGAGGTGGAAGGAGCACCTGAACCCAGCAGGTCGAGGCTGCAGTGGCCGTGAGCATGCCACTGCACTCCAGCCCGGGCAAGAGTGAGACTATGACTCAAAAATAATAAAAAAATAAAATTACAGTTCAATTGTTTTTCATACATTCCAAGAGTTGTGCAACTCTTACAAGTTTAGAAGGTATCGGCCGGGCCTGGTGGCTCAGCCTGTAATCCTAGCACTTCGGGAGGCCAAGGTGAGTGGATTGCCTGAACCCACAGGTTCAAGACTAGCCCAGGCAACTTGGCAAGACCTCGCCTCTAAATAAATTAAATAATAATAATAATTAGTCAGGCATGGTAGCATGCGCCTGTAGTTCTAGCTACTTGGAAGGCTGAGGCGGAAGGATCACCTGAGCCCAGCAGGTTGAAGCTGCAGTGGCCGTGAGTGTGCCACTGCACTTCAGATTGGGTGACAGAGTGAGACTCCATCTAAAAATAAAAGAAGATTTAACTTTTGAGTTTTAACTTTTGACTGATTAGAAGTTACTTCCAGCCGGGCTCAGTGGCTCAGCCTGTAATCCCGTGCTTTGGGAGGCTGAGGTGAGTGGATTACCTGAGCCCGCAGGTTCGAGACTCGCCTGGGCAACTTGGCGAGACCTCATCTCTACAATAAATCAAAAAGTAGCCGGGCGTGGTAGCGCGCACCTGTAGTTCCAGCAACTTGAAAGACTGAGGCGGAAGGATCACTGGAGCCCAGCAGGTCGAGGCTGAGGTGGCTGGGAGCGGCCACTGCACTCCAGTCTGGGCGACAGAGTGAAATTCCAACTCAAAAAAAAAAAAAAAAAAAAAAGAAGTCACTTCCCAGCCCCCCCTCGATCTCCTAGGTCGAGGCAACCACCTACCTGTTTTCTGTCTATAGATTTGCCTATTCTGGACATTTCATATAAGTGGACTCATATGTGGCCTATCGTTTCTGTTTTCTTCACTTAGTGTGTTTTCAAGTTTCATCCGTGTTGTAGCATGTGTAAGCATTTAATTTTTTTTTTTTTTTTTTGGTTTGGAGTTGAGAGGACCGTAATAAAGTATTCCATAGACTTAGGTTAAGAGCATGCTATAACCCAATAAATATGTGATCAGCTTGTGGACAGTAGCACAGCCATTTTTAGTTTTCTGTCTTAAAACATAACTTGTAACTGTTTAAAATTCCAGTTATGGGAAAAACTGCAAAGCTTCAACCCTTCCCTTATCTCACTTTCCCCTTAGCAACATCCAACCAGGTGCCAGGGGGTAATCACCTAAGTTTCCAGATGTCTCTGCAACTTCCCTAGCTTGTGGACCAAGGTCAGCCCGAGTCAGGCTAGCCAATCCTCCACGATTAAGCTGACCACCAGAGGAACTACCCAATTAAATGGTAAAACACTGGAAAGCCC
>NW_007099944.1:2079-2999 GCF_000164805.1 Carlito syrichta | reverse complement strand
CTCCGGCGATCCTTCCACCTCAGTCTTCTGAGTAGCCGGAACTACAGGCGCGCTACCACGCCCAGCTAATTTTTGATTTATGGTAGAGATGAGGTCTTGTCAAGTTGCCCAGGCGGGTCTTGAACCCGCGGGCTCAGGCAATTCACTCACCTCGGCCTCCCAAAGCGTGGGATTACAGGTTGAGCCACTGAGCCCGGCCGCATTTAATTTCTTTTATTGCCAAATACCATTCCATTGTATGGACATCCCACTTTTCCCCCCTTCTGATTCATAATTCAGGGAATTCATTTTACTCATCCGTTCATCAGTTGATAAACTGGGTTGTCTCCACTTTTTTTTTTTTTTTTTGAGTTGGAGTCTCACTCTGTCCCCCAGACTGGAGTGCAGTGGCCGCTCCCAGCCACCGCAGCCTCGACCTGGTGGGCTCCGGCGATCCTTCCGCCTCAGTCTTCCGAGTAGCCGGAATTACAGGCATGCACTATCACGCCCAGCTGATTTTTTGATTTATTGTAGAGATGAGGTCTCGCTGCCCAGGCGGGTCTCAAACCCGTGGGCTCAGGCAATCCACTTACCTCAGCCTCCCAAAGGCGCAGGATTACAGGCTCAGCCACCGAGCCCGGCTTCTTTTTTTTTTTAGTCAAAGTCTCACTCTCTCGCCCAGTCTGGACTGCAGTGGCACGCTCACGGCCAGCACAGCCTTGACCTGCTGGAATCATGAGATCTTTCTGCCTCAGTCTTCGAAGTAGCTGGTACTACAGGCGAGTGCCACCACACCCACCTAATTTTTTGATTTATTATAGAGACGAGGTCTTGCCAAGAACCTCTGAGCTCAGGTAATCCTCTTGCCTCTGCCTCCCAAAGTTCTGGGATTACAAGAGTGAGCTACCCCACCTGGCCTTTTTTTTTTTTTTTTTTTTTTT
>NW_007099944.1:1288-1928 GCF_000164805.1 Carlito syrichta | reverse complement strand
TCCACTCACCTCAGCCTCCCAAAGCGTGGGATTACAGGCTGAGCCACCGAGCCCGGCCTGTATTTCTTTTTTAAAGAACTGTCTATTCAGATCCTTTGCCCATTTATTTTTTTTAGTTTTTCATTATTTATTTATTTATTTATTTTGAGTTGGAGTCTCACTCTGTCACCCGCTCCCGGCCACCTTAGCCTCGACCTGCTGGGCTCTGGCGATCTTTCTGCCTCAGCCTTCACACCCAGCTGATTTTTTGATTTATTGTAGAGATGAGATCTTGCTGCCCAGACGGGTCTCGAACCCACGGGCTCAGGCAATCCACTCACCTCAGCCTCCCAAAGGCGCGGAATTACAGGCTGCGCCACCGAGCCCGGCTTGTTTTGCTTTGAGTTGCAGTCTCACACTGTCACCCAGGTTGGAGTTCAGTGGCACGCTTATGGACACTGCAGCCTCGACTTGCTGGGCTCAGGCGATCCTTCCGCCTCAGCCTTCCAAGTAGCTGGAATTACAGGCACATGCCACCACGCCCAGCAAATATTTTGATTTATTTTAGAGATGAGGTCTTGCCAAGTTGCCCAGGCTGGTCTTGAACCCATGGGCTCAGGCAATCCTCTCACCTCGGCCTCCCAAAGTGGGGGGATTATAG
>NW_007099944.1:0-377 GCF_000164805.1 Carlito syrichta | reverse complement strand
TGGCACGCTCATGGCCACCACAGCCTTGACCTGCTGGGCTCAGGTGATCCTTCCACCTCAACCTTCCAAGTAGCTGAAACTACAAGCATGCACCACCATGTCCAGCTAATTTTTTGATTTATTGTAGAGATGGGGTCTCACCATGTTGCCCAACTTGGTCTGGAACCCGTGGGCTCAGGGTATCCTCTCGCCTCCACCTCCCAAAGTGCTGGGATTACAGGCTTGAGCCACCGTGCCCAGTCTAAATTATTTAATTTTTTTTAGTTATCTCACTCTGTCACCCAGGCTGGAGGGCAGTGGCACACTCATGGCCACCACAACCTCGACCTACTGGGCTCAGGTGATCCTCCTGCCTCAGCCTTCCAAGTAGCTGGGAC
>NW_007099943.1:0-640 GCF_000164805.1 Carlito syrichta | reverse complement strand
CTGCTGGTTAGCCGGCTGACTTACCTAGCTAGCTACCTAGTTAGCCAGCTGGCTAGCAAGCTGAGTTAACTAGCTGGCTTAAGTAGCTGACCAGATTGCTAGCCAGCTGACTTAACTAGCTTGCAATCTAGCTACCCAGCTGGCTAGACAGCTGACTTACCTAGCTGACTTAACTTGCTAATCAGCTTGCTAGCCATCTAAAAACATTGGCTAGCTACCTAGCTAGCCATCTGGCTAGACAACTGTCTTAACTAGGTTATTAAACAAGTTAGACAACTGGCTAGCCAGCTGACTTAACTAGCAAGCTACCTAGCTAGCTAGCTTGCTGGCCAGCTCACGTCACTAGCTGACTTAACCAGCTAGCCTGCTGGCTAGCCAGCAGAATTAACAAGATAGCTACACACCTAGCCAGCTGTGTAGCCAGCTGAATTAACTACCTGACTTAACTAGTTAGCCAGATGGCTAGCCAGCGAACTTAACTAGTTTGCAACCTAGCTAGACAAAAGGCTAGCCAGCTGACATAATTAGGTGACTTAACTAGCTAGCCAGTTGTCTAGCCACCTGACTTAACTAGCAAGCTACCTAGATAGCCAGCTGGCTAGGCAGCTGACTTAACTAGCTGACATAACTAGCTACCCAG
>NW_007099942.1:0-393 GCF_000164805.1 Carlito syrichta | reverse complement strand
CTAGCCAGCTTGGTAGCTAGGTAGCTAGCTAGTTATGTCAGCTGTCGAGCCAGCTGGCAAACTAGTTTAGTCACCTAGTTAAGTCAGCTGACTAGGCATCTGGCTCCCTAGGCAGACTGCTGGTTAAGTTAGCTGGCTAGACATCTGGCTGTCAATATAAGTCACCTAGTTAATTCAGTTGAATAGCCAGCTGGCTAGCTATGCAGAAATCTAGTTAATTCTACTTTCTAGAAAGCAGACCAGCTAGTTAAGACAGCTAGTTAAATCAGCTGGCTAGCCAGCTGGCTGGCTATCTAGTGACCTAGTTAAGTCAGTTGGCTAACCAGCTGGCTAGCTAATTAAGTCAGCTAGTTAAGTCAGCTGGATATCCAGGTGGCTAGAGAGGTAGAGCAC
>NW_007099941.1:0-353 GCF_000164805.1 Carlito syrichta | reverse complement strand
GTGGCACCGGTTTTCCAACGGCGGGGCTCTGGCCGGGTTCCACAGGCGGGGTCTCCTCCCCGTGGTCCTGCTCCCCAAGGCTGCGCAGTTTCCCCAGGTCCTGACCGCTCTCCCCCACGCAGAGAAACAGCTCCCTGCCCGACGAGAACAACGTGGCGCGGCTGCAGGAGGAGCTGAAGGCGCTCAAGGTGCGGGAAGGCGAGGCGGTGGCCTCGGCGCGAGAGCTGAAGCTGCAGCTGCAGGAGCTCTCGGACACCTGGCAGGTGAGGGCCCGCCGGGCGCCGGGCGGGCGGAGCGCCCCCTCCAGGAGCCTGGGCGGCGGCTGACCGTCGGGCCCGCCCCCGGCCCATCCC
>NW_007099940.1:0-422 GCF_000164805.1 Carlito syrichta | reverse complement strand
TTTTTTTTTTTTTTTTGAGTTGAGGTTTTACTCTGTTGCCCATGCTGGAGTGCAGTGGCACCATCATGGCTCATTGACCTCTTGTGCTCAGACGATCCTTCTACCTCAGCCACCTGAGTAGCTGGAGCTATAGGCACATGCCAACACACCTGGCTCATTTTTTGATATTTTTGCAGAAATAGCATCTTGTTATGTTGTCCGGGCTGGTCTCAAACTCCTGGGCTTAAGCAGTCTTCCTGCCTCAGCTTCCCAAAGTGCTGGAATTGTAGGTGAGCCACCACACCCAGCTCCAAAGTTTTAGCTCCTCGGATCTTAATTCCTAGTAAATAGCATAAAAATCTGTATTAGTTGAGGTTCTCTAGAGAAACAGACTCAGTAGGATGAGAGGGCGACAGAGACAGATGGGCGGGGGGGGGGGGGAT
>NW_007099939.1:0-353 GCF_000164805.1 Carlito syrichta | reverse complement strand
GGCTGGACCCTCCCCCGGCGGGCCGGAGCAGCCGGCTGGGCCCTCTGAGTCTCCCGGGGAGGCCGGCCCGTTGGCCAGCCAGCAGGAGGCCCCAGCTCAGCCTCCACCGCTCCCTGGTGAGCCAGAGGCCGCCCCGAGTCTTGAGCTTGTGCAGCCCCCTGCGTCGCCCGGTATGCCGACGGTGGGGCCCGTGGTGACTGTGACTCCCAAGGCCACGGAAACTCCAGGCCCGCAATGGGGCCCAGCTCCGCCCGAAGGGCCGCCCGAGGAAAGCCCTCCCCTCCCGCAGGAGAGCCCACCTGCGTCTCAGGAGCCCTCTGGGGCTGTCGAAGCTTCCCTGGCCCAGCAAGAGG
>NW_007099938.1:0-358 GCF_000164805.1 Carlito syrichta | reverse complement strand
GGCAGGTCTTGAACCTGCGGGCTCAGGCAATCCATTCACCTCATTCTCCCAAAGTGCGGGATTACAGGCTGAGCCACCGAGCCTGGCTCACTGAAAGCCTTTAAATATTGAAAACTAATGACATCATCTGAGCTTTTTTTAAAAATCACACTAGCTGCCACATGGAGAATACATTAGAGGACTCAGAAAGAGAGCAGGGAGACAAGAAATGGTTGCAGTATCTTAGGTGAGACAGACGTGAAGATTAGGATGTAGTGTAGAGGTGGAGAAAAATAAATGGATTCAAGAAATACTTTAGCCGGGCTCGGTGGCTCAGCCTGTAATCCCGCGACTTTGGGAGGCTGAGGTGAGTGGATTG
>NW_007099937.1:0-366 GCF_000164805.1 Carlito syrichta | reverse complement strand
GCACTCCAGTCTGGGCGACAGAGTGAGACTCCAACTCAAAAAAAAGAAAAAAAAAAAATGAGCTAGACGCAGTGGCACGTGCCTATAGTCCCGCTACTCAGGAGGCTGAGGCAGGAGGATCACTTGAGCCCAGGAGTTCGAGGATGCAGTGAGCTATGAGTGGGTCACTGCACTCCAGCCCGGGTGACAAAGTGAGATTCCGGCTCAAAAAAAAAGAAAAAGGAGCTCACTGCATAATTTGGAAACTTCCAGGGAGAGAGAAGGGTAGATTGGAAGCCCAGAGGCAGCAGGAGGAGAGAGAGGCTTCTTGCTGTGATTGAAGTGCTCTCAGATAGGATCTTTTTTTTTTTTTTGAGTTGGAGTCTC
>NW_007099936.1:0-361 GCF_000164805.1 Carlito syrichta | reverse complement strand
CTGGGGCGGGGGGGGGGGGGGTGGGCTGAGGCGGTCTCCCGAGGCCCAAGCTGGGGGTCTTCACAACGGGGGCCTCCCCCGGGCTGTTTCCCCTGCCTCTCGAGCGACCACGACTGAGTCCTGTGGCTCAACCGCTGGGCTGGTCCAGCTCTCTGTTCTTTGGCGTTCCATGGGCATGACTGCTGGGTGGGGGCGCCCACAGCTTCCTGGCCACACGGGCTTCCCAGAGGGCAGGCCCAAGCCCCAGGCTCAGCCCTTCCCGGTGCTTCGGGGATTTGGAGCTCAGCAGCAAGTCTTGGGTAGAGGCCGGGGACACCGGGGCCTGTCCACCCCCGTCGTGTGACCTGCCCTCGGGAAGGGG
>NW_007099935.1:0-480 GCF_000164805.1 Carlito syrichta | reverse complement strand
GCAAGGTGACATCTGAAGAGTGTCCTTAGGCCACTTCCAGGAAAGACCTCATGAAACCATGATGCCCAGAATGAGCTAGTTCACAGAAACATAGCTTTCTCAATCCTGTTTTACTTAGCTCTCGGATTGCATTTGGGGGTTTTACCCATCTGCATAATGATAAAAATACACTGAATTAGGGGGGTCATCCAAATTCTTAAACTAGAAGAAGAAGAATAAGAGAATCTAGAGCCACAATTTTGTGACAAGAGTTTAGCCAGGAGCTTTATGTAACATTATTCATGCACTTAGCAAAGAAACCTTTATGACTATTTGTCCCTGTTTTACAGATTAGGTAACTGAGACTTCAAGAGATTAGGTAAGGTATCTGATCCCAAGTCTGTCCAACTCCAGAAGGCTTTGTACTCACTACCACATTCTCCTGCTGTCATAATTTCTAACTCAACCGTTTTAAATCCTGGGCTATCTTTCCACTGAATG
>NW_007099934.1:0-368 GCF_000164805.1 Carlito syrichta | reverse complement strand
CTCAGGCAATCCACTCACCTCAGCCTCCCAAAGGCGCGGGATTACAGGCTGAGCCACCGAGCCCGGCTACTTTGTATTTTTTAAGTCACTGTAATTTTTACTAATTTAGAATTCTATACTAATACAGGTTGAGTATTCCTTACCCAAAATGCTTGGGACCATAAATGTTTCAGGTTTCAGATTTTGGAATATTTGTAGAATATGGAGCAGGTGGGCACTCAATGCAGAAATGCGAACTCCAGGGTGCATCAATGAGCTTTTCCTTTGAGTGCCATGTTGGCATTAAAGCTTTCCAAATTTGGGGGCATTCTGAATTTCAGATTAAGAATGTTCAGCCCGTGGGTTCAAGACCCGCCTGGGCAACTTGG
>NW_007099933.1:0-369 GCF_000164805.1 Carlito syrichta | reverse complement strand
AGACTCCCAAGGCGAGGGATTACAGGCTGAGCCACCAAGCCCGGCTTATTTTATTGAGTCGGAGTATCACTCTGTCCCCCAGGCTGCAGTGCCGTGTCCGCTCACGGCCACCCTGGCCTAAACCCATCGGCTCCGGCCATCCTTATGCGGAGCCAGAGCTGCAGGCACGCGCTGCCACGCCCGGCCAGTATTTTTGAGCTTTTACTGTAGCCATGGGGGTCTCACCAGTTGCCTGGGCGGGTCTCGAACCCGCGGGCAAAGGCTACGCCCTCCTCCGGTCAGCCCAAAGTGCTGCGAGGACAGGCTGAGCCACGCGTCCGCGTCCGGCCCAATCCACTTCAAAGCCAGGCGGGAATAGCCGGGCGTGGT
>NW_007099932.1:0-387 GCF_000164805.1 Carlito syrichta | reverse complement strand
TTTTTTTTTTTTTTTGTAGAGACTGGGTCTTGCTTTGTTGCCCAGGTAGATCTGAAACTCGTGGCCTCAAGTGATCCTCCTGCCTCAGTTTCCCAAAGTGCTGGGATTACAGGGTGAGCCATAGAACCCAGCCAAGGGTGGTTTTTAAGATACAAGAAACAATATAATGTTATACTAATAGAAATGACCCAAAAGGGCTGGGCTCAGTGGCTCCCAGCACTTTGGGAGGCCGAGGCAAGAGGATTGCCTGAGCCCCTGGATTCGAGACCCGCCCAGGCAACTTGGTGAGACCTGTCTCTACAATAAATCAAAAATTAGCCGGGCGTAGTAGCGCGTGCCTGTAGTTCCAGCTACTCGGAAGGCTGAGGTGGAAGGATCGCCGGAGCC
>NW_007099931.1:0-371 GCF_000164805.1 Carlito syrichta | reverse complement strand
TTTCAGTGGTGGGAGTATAGCTTTTACTTTTGTTTGCTCAGTATCCTGTTCTTCTTTATGTAGATCCTCTAACTTTGTCCAGTTTTGAAGTTCTATGAGTTTTCTACTTCAAAAGGTTTACTCAATAAATATTGAAATTTTTAAATTGGAATTCTAAGTAATGCCCAAAGTGCTTATTTTCTTAAAAATTTCTTAAATTTGAAGACTTATATGATGGTACTATTATCTGCCCATTTTCATGCAACATTTTTAATAGTATAGATTTAGAAGAGTCAAATGCATCTCTAAAAAATTTTTTAAAAATATAAATCTGCTTGTCTTTTACAGATGAATAAATCATATTTATCTAATAATACACCATATTCCAGTAA
>NW_007099930.1:0-437 GCF_000164805.1 Carlito syrichta | reverse complement strand
TCTAGTTAACTAATGGGTTAAGTCAGTTGGTTGAACCAGCAGGCTAGCTAGTTAGCAAAAGGGTTGAGTCAGCTATTTGCGTAGGCTAGCTAGCTAGTTAGCTAACCAGTTAAGTCATCTGGATTAGTCAGCTAGCTAGTTAGCTAATGATAAGTCAGCTGGTTGTGTCAGCTTGTAACTCATTAGCTAGTGAGTTAAGTCAGATGATTAAGTCAGTTAGCTAGAATATAAGATAAAGACTAAGCTAGTTATATAGTCATCTGGTTAAGTCAGGTAGCTAGCTAGGCAGCTAACTATCTAGGTCAGCTTGTTAGCTAAGTTCCTAGGTAGTTAGCTAATTTCTTAAATCAGCTGGCTTGCTAGTTAGCTAGCTAGTAAACTAACGATTTAAGTCAGCTGGCTAGCTAGGTGGTTAGATTGTTAAGTTAGCTAGTTAA
>NW_007099929.1:0-395 GCF_000164805.1 Carlito syrichta | reverse complement strand
GCCTGAGCCCACGGGTTCGAGACCAGCCTGGGCAACTTGGCAAGACCTCATCTCTACGATAAATCAAAAAAATTACCCACGCACGGTGGTGTGTGCTTGTGGTTCCGGCTACTTGGAAGGCTGAGGTGGATCACCTGAGCCCAGCAAGTTGAGGCTGCGGTGGCCATAAGCGTACCACTGCACTCCAGCCTAGGCGATGGAGTGAGACTCCAACTCAAAAAAACAAAATAAAACAAAAGCTGGAGACCAGCTTCATCTGGAACTCACACCTGGCAACTGTCATAAAGACTATACCTGCCTGTAATTCCGCGCCTTTGGGAGGCTGAGGTGAGTGGATTGCCTGAGCCCGCGGGTTCAAGACCCGCCTGGGCAGCGAGACCTCATCTCTACAATAA
>NW_007099928.1:0-383 GCF_000164805.1 Carlito syrichta | reverse complement strand
GCTGGTTATGTCAGGTAGTTAAGTCACCTGGCAACCAGCTGGCTAGCTAGTTAAGTCAGTGCGTTAAGTCAGTTGGTTATCCAGCTGGTTAGCTAGGTAAAAAGTTAGTTGTCAGACGGCAAATCTTCTGACTAGCTAGTTATTTCAGCTAGTTAAGTCAGCTGACTTGATAGTAAGCTAGATAAATGTGAACTAGTCATGTCAGGTAGCTAGCTAGTTCAGTCAGCTAGTTCAGTCAGCTGGCTAGCTAGATAGCTAGCTAGGTAGCAAGTTGGCTAAGTAGGTAGCTAGCTGGTTAAGTCAGCTAGTTAAGTCATCTTGCCAGTTGTTAAGTCAGCTAGTTAAGTCAGCTGGCTAGCCAGCTGCCTAGCTAGGTAGCTAGC
>NW_007099927.1:0-429 GCF_000164805.1 Carlito syrichta | reverse complement strand
TTAAAGATGTGGGGTACAATTCAGGATTAGGTATACAAGTGGTCATCTTACAGGTAAAGTTTGGACCTCCCTTTGGTCCCCACTTTGCCTGGTTAGAGATCAGGTATCCTTATGAATGTTGTGTCCTCCCAACCCCCGATGCCAGCAGTATTCTGCTACTGCCAAATCCTTTCTTATAGTATTATGACAAATGTTCAGGGTCTGCTTGTAAGTGAGAACATGTGGTACTTTATTCTTTGTTTCTGTGATAGATCACTGAGTATGATAGATTCTAAATCCATTAGGTATACGTACCACATTTTAAAAATCCAGTCCAGTTTTGATAGGCAGCACAGTTGGTTCCACGTTTTTGCTATTGTGAAAAGTGCTGCAATAAACATGCACGTGCAGGTATCTTTTTTGTAGAATGATTTGAGTTCCTCCAGGTTT
>NW_007099926.1:0-378 GCF_000164805.1 Carlito syrichta | reverse complement strand
CACTCACCTCAGCCTCCCAAAGTGTGGGATTACAGGCTGAGCCACCGAGCCCAGCTCTTTTTGTTTTTAACAGCCTTACTGAGATATAAGTCACATACTATGTAATTCATCCATTTTTGTTTGGTTTCTTTTTTAGTTGAGGGGTCACTCTGTCACCCAGGCTGGAGTGCAGTGGCACGATCATGGCTCACTGCAACCTTGACCTCCTGGATTCAGGCAATCCTCCCGCCTCAGCCTCCAGAAGAGCTGGGCCTGCAAGCGGCCCTCACCATGCCTGGCTCATTTAAAAAAATTTTTGAGCTGGGCTTGGTGGCTCAGCCTGTAATCCCGTGCTTTGGGAGGCTGAGGTGAGTGGATTGCCTGAGCCCGTGGGTTCGA
>NW_007099925.1:0-361 GCF_000164805.1 Carlito syrichta | reverse complement strand
GCCACTGCACTCCAGTCTGGGCAACTGAGTGAGACTCCAACTCAAAAAAAGAAAAAAAAAAAAAAAAAGGAAGGATGACTTAGAGGACAGAGCCAAGAAGCTAGAGGGTGGGGTCAAACCCTCTAATCAAGTATGGAACTACTACCAACAGCACAAATGGACCCCAATAAAGAAAGAATCTCTGCTTCCAAGGTAGGCAGACTAGCACCATGCACAGTTGCATTTCAGAAATTCTATTGGCTGTAACTGCCACACACCTTCCACCCCTCTGTTTAAAAAAAATAACATTTAGCCGGGCTCTGTGGCTCAGCCTGTAATCCCGCTCTTTGGGAGGCTGAGGTGAGTGGATTGCCTGAGCCCG
>NW_007099924.1:0-386 GCF_000164805.1 Carlito syrichta | reverse complement strand
TTTTTTTTTGAGTTGGAGTCTTGCTCTGTTGTTCAGGCTGCAGTGCAGTGGCATGCTCACAGCCACTGCAGCCTCGACCTGCTGGGTTCTGGTGATCCTTCACTTTAGTCTTCTAAGTAGCTGGAACTACAGGTGTGAGTCACCACACCCAGCTAATTTTTTGATTTACTGTAGAGATGAGGTCTTGCCAAGTTACCCAGGCTGGTCTTGAACCCCTGGTCTCAGGCAATTCTCTTGCCTTGACCTCCCAAATTGCTGGGATTACAGGCTTGAGCCACCGAACCCAGCCTTCCCAATAGCTTTTTTTTTTTGAGTTGGAGTCTCACTCTGTCGCCCAGACTGGAGTGCAGTGGCCGTTCCTGGCCACCGCAGCCTCGACCTGCTGG
>NW_007099923.1:0-448 GCF_000164805.1 Carlito syrichta | reverse complement strand
TCTTGTTTTCATTCTCTTCCTGTATTCTCAGCTAGGTCCCTGGCATTGGGAATTAAAAAATATATATATATATAAAGAAAAAAAAGGCAAGAAGTCAAGTCAGCTTTACACTCAAGAGAGGCAGCAGGCCAGCTCTCCTCACCACTGGCAGGATGAGGTCAGGTAGAGTCATCCTCCTTCTGCCTCTACTTCCCCATCTCTAAGAAGGGGACAGAAAGAGTACCTACATCACAGGTTTTCTTCAGCTCAGCCCAGTCATGCTATATGCCCCAAAGAACTCACCAAAGGTGGGAAATATATATATATATATATACACATATACATATACATTCACAGTCACAGAGCGAGTGACCCAGGAATGTGAAAACAGCAGCCCTAGCCTTGACTCCACCATGTCAGAAGTAAAAAGCTGGAGCTGGAACACAAATGACAGGGTGTTGTCCCCCAG
>NW_007099922.1:0-366 GCF_000164805.1 Carlito syrichta | reverse complement strand
TCCAGTCTGGGCAACGGAATGACACTCCAACTCAAAAAAAAAAAAAAGAAAGAACAGGAGAACATCGCCAGCTAGTTCGGAAGGAACCTGACCTCCAGGCTTCACAGAGCTTCCTGTCCTGCTCAGGCAGAGGGGCCAGCTCTGTGTCCTTCTGTTAAGGCTATCAATCATCTCTCCTAACAACCAGTTACTTACCATATTCCCGAGGAGGGATCTATCTGTAGGCTGCTTTACATCCCCTAGCAAGAGGGCAGGATACACAGTCCATGCCTGAATGTTTACTAAGCTCCTCTCTAGCCGGGTTGGGTGGCTCAGCCTGTAATCCCGTGCCTTTGGGAGGCTGAGGTGAGTGGATTGCCTGAGCCC
>NW_007099921.1:0-370 GCF_000164805.1 Carlito syrichta | reverse complement strand
GGGCTCAGGCAATCCACTCACCTCAGCCTCCCAAAGGTGCGGGATTACAGGCTGAGCCACCGAGCCCGGCTAAACCCTTTACATTTTAAAGACACACGATTTCTCTTTTATATATGTTAAATAATTACATGTTATAAACTATTCTATCCTTTTGTGTTGCATGCCTAATAACTTCATGTTGTCTCATTATAGTTATTTAAAATATTTATGTATTCAAATCTATCCAACTTTTCACATAGGCATTCTGCCAATAATCTAATATTTAGAAAGGTCATCTCTGAACCAAGATAATAAAATCTCCTTTATTTTAAACAAGCAATCTATAGTTTCTTTCTTTTTTTTTTTTTTTTTGAGTTGGAGTCTCACTCTG
>NW_007099920.1:0-374 GCF_000164805.1 Carlito syrichta | reverse complement strand
CAGGGCACCACGGGGACATTAAGGAGGCATGCTGCAGGAATGCCGAGGAGGCAAGCCATGGGGACCCTGTGGAGGGTTGCCTAGGAGGTGCACCACAGGGACGACGAGGAGGCATGCTGTAGGGGCACCGAGGAGGCATGCCAAAAGAAAGTCAAGAAAGTCAAGGAGGTGCATTGTTGGGAGGCTGAGGAGGCATTCATGAAGAAGCCAAAGAGGTGTGCCATGGGGACGCTGAGGGCCTATATTGTGGAGCTGTCAAGAAGACATGCTGTGGGGATCCTGAGGGGGCATGCTGTGGGTACCCCAAAGAGGTGTGCAGTATGCTGAGATGTGCCATGGGGATGATGTGGAAGCATGTAGCCGCAATGCTGTGG
>NW_007099919.1:0-391 GCF_000164805.1 Carlito syrichta | reverse complement strand
GGTCTCGCCAAGTTGCCCAGGCAGGTCTTGAACCCACGGGCTCAGGCAGTCCACTCACCTTGGCCTCCCAAAGCACTGGGATTACAGGCTGAGCCAGCAAGCCCAGCCCAATTTTGAAAAAGTAGAGCAGGCCAGGCACAGTGGCTTACGCCTATAATCCCAGCAACTTGGGAGGCCGAGGTGAGAGGATTGCCTGAGCCCCTGAGTTCGAGACCCGCCGGCAACTTGGTGAGACCGTGTCTCTACAATAAATTTTAAAAATTAGTCGGGCGTGGTGGCTCAAGCCTGTAGTTCCAGCTACTTGGAAGGCAGAGGCAGAAGGATCGCCTTAGCCCAGCAGGTCAAGGCTGTGGTGGCTGGGAGCGGCCGCTGCCCTCCAGCATGGGTGATG
>NW_007099918.1:0-371 GCF_000164805.1 Carlito syrichta | reverse complement strand
GATCCTTCCGCCTCAGCCTTCCAAGTAGCTGGAACTACAGGCACGTGCTACCATGCCCAGCTAATTTTTTTGATTTTTTATTGTAGAGACGAGGTCTCGCCAAGTTCCCTGGGCGAGTCTCGAACACGCGGGCTCAGGCAATCCACTCACCTTGGCCTCCCAAAGCTCTAGAATTACAAACTGAGCCACCAAGCCCAGCCTAGTTTAAAATTTTAAAATCCTCTTTCCATAGCCCATAGCACCTTCCTCCTTGGAGAGAACTGCTGATTAGACATGCATTCTTCCAGACCTTTACTATTACAAATATATGTGATATATTCATGAGAGCATGCACACTTTGCAATTTCTTTTTTTTTTTTTTTTTTTTTTTT
>NW_007099917.1:0-356 GCF_000164805.1 Carlito syrichta | reverse complement strand
TTTTTTAATTTTTAATTTTAAAGATGTGGGGTACAATTCAGGGTTAGATATACAAATGTTCTTTGTGCAGGTACCCTTGTTGATGAGGTGTGCTCCCAACTCCCCTGGCAGTTTCCAGCTATTGCCAATCCCGTCCCCCCAAGCAGTTTCCCACCACTGCCAATCCCTTTCTTATAACATTATGATAATTGTTCAAGTTCCGCTTATGAGTGTGAACATGTGGTAAGAAACAACTCAGTTGCTTGTTTCTATGACAGATCACTGAGTATTATAGACTCTAAGTCCATCCAAGTTGCTGCAAAGTTCATAATTTTGTCCTTTATGGCTGTGTAATATTCCATCGTGTATATGTACCA
>NW_007099916.1:0-412 GCF_000164805.1 Carlito syrichta | reverse complement strand
TCACCTCGGCCTCCCAAAGTGCTGGGATTACAGGCTGAGCCACCGAGCCCGGCCTCAGTTTTTAGTTTAAAACAGGAAACCATCTAGATATCTTATTGCAGGCCAAACCGCCCTTTAGATTGGAATGTGGATTCAGTGTGGACTCCCAGGCTACCCCACCCCTCAGCTCATCAAAGGTGGTTCCAAGACCAGGATTGAAAGCTATAGAAATGTTAAGCAAGCCGGGCTCGGTGGCTCAGCCTGTAATTCCGCGCCTTTGGGAGGCTGAGGTGAGAGGATTGCCTAAGCCCGCGGTTTCGAGACCCGCCTGGCCAACTTGGCGAGACCTCATCTCTACAATAAATCAAAAAATCAGCGCGCGCCTGTAGTTCCGGCTACTCGGAAGGCTGAGGCGGAAGGATCGCCGGAGCCC
>NW_007099915.1:0-373 GCF_000164805.1 Carlito syrichta | reverse complement strand
GGTCGAGGCTGCGGTGACCGGGAGCGACCACTGCACTCCAGTCTGGGCAACAGAGTGAGATTCCAACTCAAAAAAAAAAAAAAATTATATGTTGATTTTGTATTCTGCACCTTTTGCATATTCATTTATTAGTTCTAATAGTTTTTTTGGTGTAGTCTTTAAGTTTTTTTAATACAAGACTATATCATCTGCAATGGGTCAATTTGATTTTCTCCTTTATTAAAAATGTTATTTATTTATATATTTTTAAAATTTTTATTATAAAAATGTGGGATACATTTCAGGGCTAGGTATGTAAACATTGATCATGCAAGTACCCTTGTTGATGAGGTATGCCCCTCCCTCCCCTAGCAGTTTCCCTCAACTGCCAATT
>NW_007099914.1:0-355 GCF_000164805.1 Carlito syrichta | reverse complement strand
TTTGTTTCCAGGTATCTTTTGATCTCTGTTTTGATTTCATCATTGATTCAGGAGTTGTTTGGCATCATGCTATTTAGTGTCCATTTTTTTTGCTTTCTTTTGGTTTTGGGGTTGGTTCTTGTATATTTTATTCTTTTTCCTGTACTGTTGTAAAGAACATTGTTCTTTTTTCCTTTTCTTCTGTGTTTAGTACTTTCTTAAGTCTTTCATTTAGAGGTGGTTTGGTGGCAGCATAAGTTCGTAGGGACTGAATATCTGGGAAAGATTTTAGTTCTCCCCCGCTGATGAAGCTTAGCTGGACAGGTAGGTTATTCTTGGTTGAAATTGTTTATCTTTTAGGACTTTGAAGATAGGG
>NW_007099913.1:0-442 GCF_000164805.1 Carlito syrichta | reverse complement strand
GCGCGTGCTACCACGCCCGGCTGATTTTTGATTTATTGTAGAGATGAGGTCTCGCCTGCCCAGGCAGGTCTCGAATCTGCGGGCTCAGGCAATCCACTCATCTCAGCCTCCCAAAGGCGCAGGTTTACAGGCTGAGCCACCGAGCCTAGCCTTGTTATAATTCTTAAGGGACTTAAGATTTTCAAATTGGTAAATGAGCACTGGCTTCAACTTAAATTTGCCAGCTGCATTAGCCCCTAACAAGAGAGTCAGCCTGTCCTTTGAAGCTTTGAAGCAAGGCATTGACTTCTCCTCTTCAGCTATGAAAGTCTTAGAAGGCATCTTCTTCCAAGAGAGGACTGTTCATGTAACTAAAAATCTGTTGTCACCAGGTGTGGTGGCTCACGCCTGTAATCCCAGCACTTTGGGAGGCTGAGGCAAGAGGATTACCTGAGCCCAGGGG
>NW_007099912.1:0-412 GCF_000164805.1 Carlito syrichta | reverse complement strand
TTTTTTTTTTTTTTTTTTTGAGTCAGAGTCTCTATTGCCCAGGCTGGAGTGCAGGGGCACACTCACGGTCACACCAGTGTCAATCTGCTGGTCTTCGGCAATCCTTCCACCTCAGCCTTCCAAGTAGTTGGAACTACAGGCACGCACCACCACACCCAGCTAATTTTTAAAATTTACTTATTGTAGAGAGGAGGTCTTGCCATGTTGCACAGGCTGGTCTCGAATTTGTGAGCTCAGGCAATCCACTCGCCTTGGCCTCCCAAAGTGCTGGGATTGCAGGTTGAGCCACTGAGTCCAGCCTAATTTTTTGGTTTATTGTAGAGACGAGGTCTCGCCAAGTTGCCCAGGCTGATCTCAAACCCACGGGCTCAGGCAATCCCCTCACCTCGGCCTCCCAAAGTGCTGGGATTAC
>NW_007099911.1:0-367 GCF_000164805.1 Carlito syrichta | reverse complement strand
GTGGGCAGCCTTGTCTTGTTCCAGTTTTCAGGGTAAATGTTTCCAGTTTCTGTCCATTTAACAATATGTTAGCTGTGGGTTTATCATACATGGCACTTACTATTTTGGGGTCTGATCCTTCTATACCTCAGTTTGAAGGTTTATATCAAAAACGGATGCTGGATTTTATCAAAAGCTTTTTCTGCATCTAAAGAAGTAATCATGTGGTTCTTGTTTTCACATTAATTGATGTATTTAATGACATTTATGGTCTTGCAAATGTTGAACCAGCACTGCATCCTGAGGATGAAGCCTGCTTGGTCATAGTGGATGATTTTTGAGATGTGTTTTTGGATCCGATTTGCTAGAATCTTGTTGAGGATTTTTG
>NW_007099910.1:0-377 GCF_000164805.1 Carlito syrichta | reverse complement strand
GCCGGCGCAGCCCTCCCCGCCTCCGCTGTCCCTTCTGCCCGAGCGCCCTCCCCGGAGCAGCGAACACAGAGGAGACCACCGACGGGGACGGCGTGTGTCCAGTGGGCCGGGTTAGTGCCCGGCGTGGCGGCCTTACTCCCATCTTAAGGAAGGGGGCTTGGGGTGACCCACGCCTGTCCCCCACACTTTGGGAGGCTGAGGCAGGAGGATCGCTGGAGGCAATGAGTGCGAGATCGGCCTGGGCAACACATCGAGACCTCGTTGCCACCGAAGATCGCAATTAAAAGCGAGCTGGGTCGGGCTCGGTGGCTCAGCCTGTCATCCCGCGCCTTGGGAGGCTGAGGTGAGTGGATGGCCTGAGCCCGCGGGTTCGAGAC
>NW_007099909.1:0-370 GCF_000164805.1 Carlito syrichta | reverse complement strand
TGGCTAGCGAGCTGACTTATCTAGGTGACTTAAGTAGCTAGCCAGTGGCAAGCCAGCTGACTTAACAAGCTAGCTATCCAGAAAGGTAGCAGGCTAGTCAGCAGACTTAACTAGCTGACTTAACTAGCTAGCTACCCAGCTAGCCAGCTGACTTTACTAGCTGACATAACTAGCTAGCTACCTAACTAGCTAACTACCTAGCTAGGTGACTTAACTAGCTGACATAACTAGCTAGTCAGCTGTCTGGTCATCTAACAAAACGAGCTTTTTAATTAGCTAGTGAGCTGGCTATCCTACTGACTTAATGAGGTGACTTAAATAGCTAGCCAGCTGGTTAGCCAGCTTACTTAACTAGTGATTAATGAGCTAG
>NW_007099908.1:0-469 GCF_000164805.1 Carlito syrichta | reverse complement strand
TCAGCTGGCTTCACAGTTGGTTAGCTGGGTAGCTAACTAATTAAGTCAGGTGGCTAGCCAGTTGGCTAGCAGGTTAAGCCAGCTAGTTAATTCAGCTGGCCAGTCAACTGACTTGCTAGTTATGTCAGCTAGTTAAGTCAGCGGGCCAGACAGCTGGTTAGCTAATTAAGTTAGCTAGTTAAGTCAGCTGGCAAGACAGCTGGCTAGCTAGGTAGCTAGTTAGTTAAACAGCTATTTAAGTCAGCTGGTTATCCAGGTATCTAGCTAGTAAAGCCAGTGAGTTAAGTCGGCTGGTTAGCCTGCTACCTAGCAGGGTACCTAGCTAATTAAGTCAGCTGGCTAACTAGCTGGCTAGCTTGTTCAATCACATAGTTAAGTCAGCTCACTGGCCAGCATGTTA
This sequence comes from Carlito syrichta, assembly GCF_000164805.1. Classification (NCBI taxonomy): domain Eukaryota; kingdom Metazoa; phylum Chordata; class Mammalia; order Primates; family Tarsiidae; genus Carlito; species Carlito syrichta. The sequence goes on along the minus strand of NW_007099908.1, from coordinate 69 downwards.
GCTAGATACTTAGGTAGATAAATTAGTGGCAATCCAGAGGACTATGTAAGTAGGTAGCTAGTTAAGTGT
>NW_007099907.1:0-378 GCF_000164805.1 Carlito syrichta | reverse complement strand
CTGATGAGATGAGGGAAGTTTTCTTGAATAATCTCATGGAATGTTTGTTCCAGGGTGGTCTCTGTCTCTCTTTCTGCCTCAGGGAGTCCAGTTACTCTTAACTTTGGTCTCTTGAAGCAATCACTCATCTCTTGAAGGTTTTGTTCATCTTTTTAAGCTTCTTTTCTATACTTTTGACAGTTTGGTTTAGTTCTTTTTTATCAATATTTTTTATTATGATATTGTGGGGTACAGTTAAGGGTTAGGTATACAAATATGCTTTGTTCAGAAGCTTGTTGATAAGAGGTATCTCCCCAACCCCAGACAGATATTTACTATAATTAATCCCATCTCCCTTCCCCTCCCCCCCATAGTTTCCCACCACTGTCAGTCATTTTC
>NW_007099906.1:0-358 GCF_000164805.1 Carlito syrichta | reverse complement strand
CCTTCTGCCTCAGCCTTCCAAGTAGCCGGAACTACAGGTGTGTGCTACCATACCCAGCTAGTTTTTTAATGTATCGTAGAGACGAGGTCTCACCAAGTTGCCCGGGCTGGTCTCAAATCCCTGGGCTCAGGCAATTCACTCGCCTCAGTCTCCCCAAGTGCTGGGATTACAGGCTGAGCCACCGAGCCCAGCCTTTTTTTTTTTGAATTGGAGTCTCACTTTGTTGGCCAGGCTGGAGGGCAGTGGCATGCTCCCGGCCACCGCAACCTCAACCTGCGGGACTTAGGCGATCCCTTTCCAAGTAGCTGGAACTACAGGCACACACCACCACGCCCAGCTAATTTTTTGATTTATTGTA
>NW_007099905.1:0-358 GCF_000164805.1 Carlito syrichta | reverse complement strand
TATATGAGTTAGAACATGTGATACTCAGATCTTTGTTTCTGTGAGAGGTCACTCAGTATTGCAGGCTCAAATTCCATCCAGGTTGCTGTGAAATTCATGATTTTGTTCTTTTTCATGGCTCGTAGTATTCCATCGTGTATATCTACCACATTTTTAAAAATCCAGTCCTCTTTTGATGGGCAGCATGGTTGTTTCCAGGTACTTGCTATTGTGAACAATGCTGTGATAAACATAAGTGTGCAGGTACCTTTTTATAGAGTGATTTGAGTTCTTCAGGGTATATTCCTGGTAGGGGAATTGCTGGGTCATATGGGAGGTTGATATTTAGAGCTTTTAGGAATCGCCACACTGCTTTCCA
>NW_007099904.1:0-399 GCF_000164805.1 Carlito syrichta | reverse complement strand
AAAAAAAAAAAATTAGCCGGGCGTGGTAGCGCGCACCAGTAGTTCCAGCTACCAGGAAGGCTGAGGCGGAAGGATCGCCGGAGCCCAGGTGGAGGCTGCAGTGACCAGGAGCATACCAATGCACTGCAGCCTGGTAGACAGAGTGAGACCAACTGGAAAAAAAAAAAAAAAAAAACCCAAACCAAAAAAACACTGATGTGATGAAAGAAAAAATAAATTGTGGTAAAAATAATATATATAGTCAACACTTTATGTGGATTCAACCAGCCGCAGATGGAAATACTTGACAAAAAATTACAATGCAGCTGGGTTCAGTGGCTCAGCCTGTAATCCCGTGACTTGGGAGGCCAAGGTGAGTGGATTGCCTGAGCCCGCGGGTTCGAGACCCGCCTGGACAAC
>NW_007099903.1:0-381 GCF_000164805.1 Carlito syrichta | reverse complement strand
CTAAACAAGATTCAGGGATTCGAAGCAGGAATATGGGTAATAGTCCTCATTACAGGAAACATGACTTCTTGCTAAGGAAAAATAAGTTATCTGTTTTACACGGTTCTTCAATCACAAAATCTACATGGCATGTTGCTAAAGGCTTTACAAGAATCAGGGTTTCGAAACAGGAATCTGGGGAAAGGGAGTCCTCCTATACAGGACACCACACGGCCTCTAGCTAAGGAAGAATACGGAATCTGCATTACATGAGTCGTCAATCCGAAAAAATTCTCAGGGTGTCTTGTGAAGGCACCAACAACAATCAGGGTTTCGAGCTAGCCGCAGGTTTTGGAGCTATTTAGCATGTGGATATTAGGAATCAGTCAATTCAGGACTCCA
>NW_007099902.1:0-401 GCF_000164805.1 Carlito syrichta | reverse complement strand
TTCCAAGTAGCTGGAACTACAGGCGTGCGCTACCATGCCCAGCTAATTTTTTATTTTATTATAGAGATGAGGTCTCACCAAGTAGCCCAGGCGGGTCTTGAACCCGCAGGCTCAGGCAATCCACTCGCCTTGCCTCCCAAAGTGCTGGGATTACAGGCTGAGCCACTGAGCCCAGCTTACTGTAGCTTTATAGTAGAGTTTGAAGTGTGGAAGTGTGATGCCTCCTGGAAGTGGCATGCTCATGGCCACTGCAGCTTCCATCTGCTGGGCTCAGGTGATCCTTCTGCCTCAGCTTCCTAAGTAGCTGGAAACAAAGGCACGCGCCACCATGCCTGGCTAATTGAAAATTTTTTTTTGAGTTGGAGTCTCACTCTGTCGCCCAGACTGGAGTGCAGTGGCCG
>NW_007099901.1:0-397 GCF_000164805.1 Carlito syrichta | reverse complement strand
CATTTTTTTTTTAAGTTGGAGTCTCACTCTATTGCCCAGACTGGAGTGCAGTGGTGTCTCACTGCCACCACAGCCTCGATTTGCTGGGGGCTCAGGCAATTCTTCCACCTTAGTCTTCTGAGTAGCTGGAACTACAGGTGCTTGCCACCACGCCTGGCTAATGTTTTGATTTATTGCAGAGACGAAGTTTCACCAAGTTGTCTAGGCTGGTCTTGAACCACTAGGCTCAGGCAATCCTCTCGCCTCCACCTCTCAAAGTGTTGGGATTACAGGCATGAGCCAAGGTGCTCGGCCATAGAGAGAGAGAGAGAGAGAGACTGGACTCCGGTCTAGTGCTGAAGCAATGTGTGTTATTGGGAATTACAATGGGTCTTTTATACACAAAGTCAGATGTGGG
>NW_007099900.1:0-430 GCF_000164805.1 Carlito syrichta | reverse complement strand
GCTAGTTAAGCCAGTTGGCTACCGAATGGCTATCTACCTCTGTCAGCTATTTAAGCTAGCTGGTTAGCCAGCTGGTCAGGTAGGTGGCCAACTATTTAAGCCGATTGGCTAGCCAGCTGACCAGCAGGGTGGCTGGCTAGTTAAGCTGACTGACTATCCAACTGACCGGCCAGTCGCCTGGCTATTTAAGGTAGCTGGTTGGCCAACTGGCCAGCCCAATAGCTAGATAGCTGGCTGTCTAGTCAGCTAGCCAGCCAGGTAGCTAGCTAGGTAAGTCTATTGTCTAACTGTCTAGTCAATCAAGTAGATAGTTAGTTATGTCAACTGGCTTGCCAGCTAGCCAGCCAACTAGCTAGTCATCTAGTTAAGGCAGCTAGCTAGCCAGTTAGCTAGTTACATCAGCTAGCAAGTCAACTAACTATTCAGCTAG
>NW_007099899.1:0-390 GCF_000164805.1 Carlito syrichta | reverse complement strand
CTTGTTGAGAATTTTAGCATCTATGCTCATCAAAGATATTGGCCTGTAGTTCTCTTTTTTGTTGGATCTTTACCTGGCTTGGGTGTCAATGTGATGTTAGCTTCATAAAATGATTTGGGAAGGGTTCTATCTTTCTCACTCACCTGAAATAGCTTCATTAGGATTGGAATCAGTTCCTCCTTAAATGTCTTGTAGAATTCTGCTGAAAAGCCATCTGGTCCAGGGCTTTTTTTCTATGTAGTTTTCTTATTACATAGTCGATTTCCTTGATTGTTACTGATCTACTTAGGGTTTTTATTTCTTCTTGTTTCAACCTAGGTAGGTTGTGTGATGACAGAAAATCCTCCATTTCCTTGAGGTTTTCAAGTTTGTTTCCATACAAGTGTACAT
>NW_007099898.1:0-382 GCF_000164805.1 Carlito syrichta | reverse complement strand
CCAAAGGCGGGGATTACAGGCTGAGCCACCGAGCCCGACTGGCCAATATTTTTGACAGGCTGGGCTTAGTGGCTCAGCCTATAATCCCAGCACTTTGGGAGACCGAGGTGAGTGGATTGCCTGAGCCCCCGGGTTAGAGACCGGCCCAGGCAACCTGGCGAGACCTCGTCTCTACAATAAAGTAAAAAATAGCCGGACATAGTAGCGTGCATCTATAGTTCTGGCTACTCGGAAGGCTGAGGCGAAAAATCACCAGAGCCCAGCAGGTTGATGCTGGGATGGCCGTGAGTTTGCCACTGCACTCCAGCCCGGGCGAAGGAGTGAGACTCCAACTCAAAAAATATATATATATATATATATTTTTTTTTTTTTTTTTTTTTTT
>NW_007099897.1:0-370 GCF_000164805.1 Carlito syrichta | reverse complement strand
CAACTCAAAAAAAAAAAAAGAGTTGGAGTCTCATTCTGTCGCCCAGGCTGGAGTGCAGTGGCATGCATGCTCATGGCCACCCCAGCGTCGACCTGCTGGGCTCCGGTGATCCTTCCACCTCTACAGGCCTGCACCACCACAGCTGGTTAATTTTTTGATTTATTGTAGAGACGAGATCTTGCCAAGTTGCCCGGGCTAGTCTCAAACCTGTGGTCTCAGACAATCCCCTCACCTCGGACTCCCAAAGTGCTCAGATTACAGGCTTGAGCCACCGTGCCCGGCTTCACTGACCCTCTTTCTCGGGACATAGCTTCTTTGCTGCTATAGTGAATACTGATCTTTTTTTTTTTTTTTTTTGAGTTGGAGTCTC
>NW_007099896.1:0-398 GCF_000164805.1 Carlito syrichta | reverse complement strand
CGCGCGGCGTAGGCAGCGGGGGACGCCCTTGGGTCTCTCTAGGGCCTTTGCTTCCCCCGCTTCGGCTGCGATCTGACCGTCTGCCAGGAAGGCCGGCCCACAGAGCCCGGGCCTCATTAGAGGTCCGCGCAAGACAAGACCCCAGCGGGCCTTGGCAGGAATTGGCCGCGTGACCGGCGGAGCGCTGCGTGTAAACGTGTCAGAGCCGAGACCCAGGTTCGGAGCCTCACCTTGCGACGACACGCGGGGCTCGGGCTGGGCGGGAGCGGCTGTTGGCCGAAGCGGCGTGCGTGGCTTTCCCAGCGCCGACCGCCTTGGCCCACCAGGCTCCTCTCGGGCGGCCCCACATGGTGCTGAACACACGTGGCAGCGGACACCCTTGCACTGCTGATCTTTCA
>NW_007099895.1:0-409 GCF_000164805.1 Carlito syrichta | reverse complement strand
TAAATCAAAAATTAGCCAGGCATGGTAGCACGTGCCTATAGTTCTGGCTACTTGGAAGGCAGAGGCGGAAGGATCACCGGAGCCCAGCAGGTCGAGGCTGCGGTGGCTGGGAGTGTGTCACTGCCCTCCAACCTGGGTGACAGAGTGAGACTCCAACTCAAAAAATAAAAAAAAAAAAATAATAAATTTTGTTTAGAATATCAGATACGTAGGGCTGGGTGTGGTAGCTCACACCTGTAATCCCAGCACTTTGGAAGGCCAAGGCGGGAGGATTGCTTGAGTCCAAGAGTTCGAGACCATTCTAGGCAACATAGTGAGACCTCGTCTCTTAAAAACAACAACAATAGCAACAACAACAACAACAACAAACAGGCATGGTGGTGCATATCTGTAATCCCAGATACTTGGG
>NW_007099894.1:0-427 GCF_000164805.1 Carlito syrichta | reverse complement strand
TGCGGGAGCGCGGCGGGCGCTGGGTCCTCCTAGGCCAGAGGGCCCTCAGAGGGGCCGCCTCGCCCCGCGCTGACCTCGGAGGTTTTCTTTTTCCTTCCTCGGCCTCAGTCCCATTTGTCAGCGGTGACGGGCCACAGGAAAGAAAAGTGACACCTCGGGGGCTGGATTCGGCCTAGAATCACCCCCTCCTCCTTCCCAGGGGCTGCCCCCCACCAAGATCCCTTCCATATGGCTCAGGCTCCCAGGGGTGCTGAGCTGGGGGCGGAGAACGTCCCCCAGGCCGGAACTCCTTTTCCCAGACTGAGCGCCAGGCTCTCGGGAGACCCGAGCGGCATCCGGGCCCGGCCCCGAGAGGGGCTCCCACACCTTAGGAGGCCCCTGGAGAGGAACAGAGAGAAGGGGAGAGGAGAGGAGGGCGCTCCCTGGG
>NW_007099893.1:0-386 GCF_000164805.1 Carlito syrichta | reverse complement strand
CACTCACTTCAGCCTCCCAAAGGCACGGGATTACAGGCTGAGCCACTGAGCCCGGCTCTTTTTCTATAGAGGCAAGATCTTGCTGTGTTGTCTAGGCTGGTCTCGAGCTCCTGGGATCAAGCGATCCTCCCATCTCAGCCTCCTAGAGTGCTGGGATTACAGGCGTGAGTCCCTGCGCCCGACCATGGGGCTGGGATTTGTTTGTTTGTTTGCTTGCTTGTTTGTTTTTGAGTTGGAGTCTCACTCTTGTTGCCCAGGCTGGAGCACAGTGGCACCGTCACGGCCACCACAGCTTCGACCTACTGGGCTCAGGCGATCTTTCTGCCTCAGCCTTCCGAGTAGCTGGAACTACAGACGCATACCACGACGCCCAGCTAGTTTTTGTG
>NW_007099892.1:0-668 GCF_000164805.1 Carlito syrichta | reverse complement strand
CCAACAGGTCACCTTAACTAGTCAGCTTGCTCACCAGCTGACTAGTTACGTCAGCTCACCTGTCGGCTCGCAAGCCGGCCGAGTAAAGCCAGCTTACATGTCGATTAACTTGCTGGCAGACTAGTTAAGTCAGATCACCAGTCAGTTCATTCGATGGCTGACTAGTTAACTCTTCTGAAGATTTGGCTCACTCACTAGCCAACGAAAGACAGCTGAGCATTCAGCTCATTCGCCAACTGACTACTTAAATTAGATGACCAGTTGGCTCAGTTGCCGGCCAAATTGTTGTCAGCTGGCCAGCCGATCACTCACCAGCCAGCTCGTTAAGTCATCTCACCTGTGGGCTAGCTCGCCAGACTACTAGTTAAGGAAGCTAACTGGTGAGCTGACTAGCTGGCCAACTATTTAAGTCTGGTAACCAGTCGGCCAACTCTTCAGTCAACTAATCAAGTTACAAGTTAGGTCAGCTAACTTGTGGGATGACTAGTTAGGTCAGCCAACTAATCGACCAAATAGTCAGTCAACTAGTTAGGTCAGAACAGTAGCCAACCAAATAGTTAACCGAACAAACTTGTAGGCCACCTTGTCAGTCAACAAATAAACCCAGCTAACTAGTCGAACAACTAGTTGGCCAACCAGTTAAGACAGCAAACAAGTCGGCCGAGTTG
>NW_007099891.1:0-621 GCF_000164805.1 Carlito syrichta | reverse complement strand
CCCTCCTCCGGGAAGCCCTGACTGCCAGCCCAGCCCTCCTGTCCTCTCTGGCCTGTCTCTCCCACCGCCCCGGGAGCCCCTCCCTGGCGAGGCCTGGGTCCGGGCCTCTCCCGGGCCCCAGCACGGAGGGGTTGGTGGGGCACACACCCCGTCCGGGGTGGGGCCGGACCTTAAAGGAGAGGACCTCGACGAGGGGCCCGCCCGCGGGCCTGAGGAGGGGTGTGAGGGGCGGACCTGGGGGAGGGAGGTGGAGGTGAGGCCAGGGGGAGCCCTGGAAGGCTTTTGAGGGGTGGAGGCGTCAAACCACGTGAAGGTCACAAAAGCAAAGGCATTTTGGGAGGTTGAGGTGGGAGGATCGCTTTAGACCAGGAGACAGAGATTAGCCTGGGCAGCATAGCAAGACCCCATCTCTGTTCAAATAAAATAAAATAAAATAAAATAAAGGCTACTCAGAGGGAAGGGGTGGCTTGTGGTCCAGGCAGGAGAGGACAAAGCGCTGGTCCTTTCGGAGCGAGGGAGCGGAAGCAGGGGTGCAGGGTGGGGGGTGGGGACAGGAAACTTGGCGTTTGGGGGGCTCTGTGTGTGAGGCCTGATGGGGGGGTGAGCCTGAGCGGCCTGGGG
>NW_007099890.1:0-506 GCF_000164805.1 Carlito syrichta | reverse complement strand
GGCGAAGGCGGGAGCGGATGAGAACACGCGAGCAAGCCAGGCCCTCTCGGTCACTGGCGGAGGTTAGGCGTGTGGCTTCGCTTGCGTCTCCCGTCGAAGTAAAATTAAATGGGCCGAGACGAATCTCTGAAGTTCAAGTTTCCTTGGGACACGAGGATTGCCATTCGGGGCCAGGGCCGGTGGCTCACGCCTGTAATCCCAGCACTTTGGGAGGCCGCGGTGGGAGGATCGCTTGGACTCAGGAATTTGGGACCAGCCTGGGCAGCACAAAGAGACCTCGTCTCTACAAAAACTTATAATAAAAGCCGGGCTCGGTGGCTCAGCCTGTAATCCCGCGCCTTTGGGAGGCTGAGGTGAGTGGATTGCCTGAGCCCGCGGGTTCGAGACCCGCCTGGGCAGGCGAGACCTCATCTCTACAATAAATCAAAAAATCAGCCGGGCGCGGTATCGCGCGCCCGTAGTTCCGGCTACTCGGAAGGCTGATGCGGAAGGATCGCCGGAGCCCA
>NW_007099889.1:2096-2915 GCF_000164805.1 Carlito syrichta | reverse complement strand
TTTGTTAGCTACTAGCTAGCTAACTGACTCATCCAGCTGACTCAATTCGTTAGCTAACTGGATAGCTAGCCTGCTCAACCAGGTGACTCAACCCGTTTGATAACTAGCTAGGTAGCTGACTCAACCAGCTGACTTAACCTGTTAGCTACTAGCTAACTACCTGACTCAGCCTGCTGTTATTACCCATTAGCTAGCTAGCAGCTGTCTTAACCAGTTGACGTAATTAGAAAATCGACTTAACTAGCTGTAATTGGTAGGTGAATTAACTACTAAGATAGCTGACTTAACTGGCCATCTTAACTAGTTAGCTAGTTGACTTTACTACCTGAATTAAATAGTTAGCTAACATTTAACTAGCCAGATAAAGAGCTGACTTAACAAATTTGGTAACTACCTAGTTAACAGAGTTAAGTACCTGACTTAAATAGTTAGCTAGGTAGTGAGTTAGCTGACTTAGCTAGCTGACTTAGCTAGCTAGCAGGTTAGCTATCTGACTTAGCTAGGTGCCTTAACTAGTTGGCTAATGAGATAGCTAGCTGACTTAACGAGTTGGTTAACGAGTTTGCTACCTCTTTTAACTAGTTGGTAAACGATTTAATGAGCTGACTTAACCAGCTGTTTAATGAGTTAGCTAGGTGAATTAACTTTTTGACTGACGAGTTGGCCCACTAGTCAGCCCTGTTAACTGGGTGAATGGCGTGCTGAACTAATTAATTGGCTCGTAGGTAGGCCAACAAATTAACTGGCCTAAATTGTTGGTTACTAGTTAGCTGAATTAACATGTCGGTTCACAAGTTAGGGGACTATTCGCCCTATTGG
>NW_007099889.1:0-548 GCF_000164805.1 Carlito syrichta | reverse complement strand
ACAACACTAGCTAGCCTGGTAGCTAGCCAGCTGACTTAACAAGCTAGCTACATATGTAGGTAGCTGGGAAGACTGCAGAATTAACTACCTAATTTAAATTGCTAGCCAGCTGGCTAGCCATATGACTTAACTAGTTAACTACCTAGCTAGTCATCTGGCAAGCCAGCTAACTTAACTAGCTGACTTACCTAGTTAGACAGCTGGCTAGGCAGCTGACAATAGGTCTGCTGGCTAGTCAGCTGACTTAACCAGGTGACTTCACTAGCTAGAAAGCTGACTAGACAGCTGCCATAATTAGCTAGCTATCTAGCTAGCCAGATGACTTAATTGCCTAGCTACATAACTAACCAGCAGGTAGCCAGCTGACTTAACTAGCTTACTTCATGTAGTTGACTGCTGGCTAGCCAGCAGACTTAAGTAGCTAGCTACCTAGCTAGACAGCTGGATAGCTAGCTGACTTAACTAGCTGACATAAATAGTCGGATGGTAATCCAGCTGACTTAACTGGCAACCTACCTACTTAGGTCGCTGGCTTGCCAGCTGTCTTA
>NW_007099888.1:0-381 GCF_000164805.1 Carlito syrichta | reverse complement strand
TGCTGGGCTCCGGTGATCCTTCCACCTCAGCCTTCTGAGTTGCCGGAATTACAGGCAAGCGCTACCATGCCCGGCTGATTTTTTTATGTATTGTAGAGATGAGGTCTCGCTAAGTTGCCCAGGCAGGACTTGAACCCGCGAGCTCAGGCAATCCACTCCCCTTAGCCTCCCAAAGCGCGGGATTACAGGCTGAGCCACTGAGTCCCGCTGAAATCGTTGATTCTTTACAAAAAAATTATGGGGACAATGCCCCAAAGAAATCAGCAGTTTAAAAATGGATAAGTCAGGCCGGGTTTGGTGGCTCAGTCTGTAATTCCAGCGCTTTGGGAGGCTGAGGTGAGTGGATTGCCTGAGCCTGCGGGTTCGAGACCCGCCCGGGCA
>NW_007099887.1:0-361 GCF_000164805.1 Carlito syrichta | reverse complement strand
CAGTTGGGCCTACAGCTGCACTGTCTTTCCCTGAGCTCCTAATCTCCCTTACGACTTCCATACCACCAAGGTCAGAGGTAATAAGAACAGATGTGTTTCTGTTCATCCTTGCGGGCTCCAGCTCACGTCTGTGGGTTCCAGATTTTTCTTGTCTTCCCCACCTTCACATCCATTTTTTCCTTCCCAAGATCCTGCTCTGTGAACTTAAAACTCCAACAGCAGATGAGAACACAACAGCTTTAGAGAGACTGCTTAGCCAGCTCCTACAATTGCATAAGGTCAAATCCTTGCAAGAAATCCGTGTGTGTGTATGTGTGTGTGTGTGTGTGTGTGTGTGTGTGTGTGTGTGTGTGTGTGTGCT
>NW_007099886.1:0-357 GCF_000164805.1 Carlito syrichta | reverse complement strand
GAAAGCCATCTGGTTCAGGGTTTTTGTTTTGTTTTGTTTTGTAGATAGTTTTCTTAGGACTTAGTTGATTTCCTAGTTTGTTATTCATCTATTTAGGATCTTGATTTCTTCTTTCAATTTGGGGAGGTTGTGTGATGTCAGGAAGTCCTCCATTTCGTTTAGGTTTTCAAGTGTATGTTTCCATACAAGTGTACATAGTCATCTCTGATCATCTTTTGCAATTCCTCAGGGTCAGTTGTGACTTCATCTTTTACATTTCTGGTTATGTTTATTTGGACTTTTTCTCTCTTTTCTTTGGTCAGTCTAGCTAGGGGTCCATCAATCTTGTTTATCTTTTCCAAGAACAAGCTTTTCATT
>NW_007099885.1:0-366 GCF_000164805.1 Carlito syrichta | reverse complement strand
GGGACTGTAGGCACATGCCACCATGCCTAGCTGATCTTTTTTTTTTTTTTTTGTAGAGATGAGGTCTATGTTGCACAGGTTGGTATTGAACTCCCAGGCTCAAATGATCTTCCTGCCTTGGTCTCCCATTGTGGGGATTATGGGTATGATCCACCACACCTGGCAGTATTTTTAATTTTTATTTATTTATTTTTTGAGTTGGGGTCTTGCTCTGTTGTTCAGGCTGGAATGCAGTGACATCAACTCACAAGCAGACTCAAACTACTGGGCTCAGGCAGTCCTTCTGCCTCAATCTCCTGAATAACTAGGATTACAGGTGTGTGCCACCATGCCCAGCTAATTTTTTTTTTTTTTTTTTGGGGCGAT
>NW_007099884.1:0-372 GCF_000164805.1 Carlito syrichta | reverse complement strand
AATTCTCTTGTTTTTGGGGTTTGGCAGGAGTATATCATTGCGTTAGTAATATTATAGTAACGGAGGGTGGGGGGGGTTGCGTATATAATCCTATATATATTATATTCAACGCGCGTGCGTGTACGTGTACGTGTACGTGTATTTGGGTGTAGTGTGTGCATAAATATGTTATGTCCATCGAGCATGAATTAAATAGCAGCTCATGAATATGCAATGAGGAAATACAATACGCAATTTGGGCATGTCTACAATTGAATTGTCTACATCCAGGCCTCCTGGCCTTGCTGGATCAAGACACCCCCCCCTTAAAAATTAAAAACTACCAAAGGCACTTAATTCTCCCGTGACTGGAAAAGAGGGTGAATGGCCCGT
>NW_007099883.1:0-427 GCF_000164805.1 Carlito syrichta | reverse complement strand
GACTCCACCTCAAAAAAAAAAAAATAATAATAATACCCAGCCTAGGGTTTGCATAAGGACTAAACACATTTATCTATCCAGTAAAATATCTGGCAAGTTAGCAGGCTGGAGTCCTAGCTAACTTGCTAAAAGAGGCTAGGCTTGGGGTGGCAGAAAGCAGGTGGCCTTAGGGCTCCCAGGAAAATATCTGACATGGCCTCCCTGTCATGAACAGTTTTGAACAGCGCCAGCCCTCTGCACCCTCCTACCACTGTGCACCTTCCTCGCCTCTCCTACCTCCTTCTTGTCTTCCTTAGAAGTAGAGATGGGCCGGACTCGGTGGCTCAGCCTGTAACCCCGTGCCTTTGGGAGGCTGAGGTGAGTGGATGGCCTGAGCCCGCGGGTTCGAGACCCGCCTGGGCAGCAAGACCTCATCTCTACAATAAAT
>NW_007099882.1:0-371 GCF_000164805.1 Carlito syrichta | reverse complement strand
ACGCCTGTAATTCCGGCTACTTGGAAGGCTGAGGCGGGAGGATCGCCGGAGCCCAGTGGGTCGAGGCTACGGTGGCTGGGAGCAGCCTCTGCACTCCAGTCTGGGCAACAGAGTGAGACTCCAACTTAAAACACAAACAAACAGACAAACAAACAAACAAAAAAGGAAGTGGGAGTAATAATTGTTCTCACTTTACAGACTGAGAAATTTTGGGTTATGTACTATTGTGGTGGAGATAGTTTCCTTAAAATCTTTACATCTTTATAGGTTCCCTGCTTCACAGACTGTTTATGGAGTTTTGACATGTTTTAGTGAGAAAATAGAAACTGTATATATAAAAAATATATATATATAATTTTTTTTTTTTTTTT
>NW_007099881.1:0-357 GCF_000164805.1 Carlito syrichta | reverse complement strand
GAAATTAAATAATTAGCTAACTATTTTACTAGCTGAATAACTAGCTGATTTAATTAATTAACTAACTAGTTAGAAAGCAGACTTAAGTACCTGACTTAAATTGTTAGCTATCAAGTGAGCCAGCTGATTTAGCTAGCTGACTTTGCTAGCTACCTGGTTAGATAGTTGACTTAGTTAACTGACTTAACTAGTTGACTAACCAGATAGCTAGTTAACAAGCTGGTTAACGAGTTTGCTAACAGTTTTTACTAGTTGGTAAACGAGATAACTAGCTGAATTAACAAGTTGGTTAAATAGATAGGTAACTTGTTGGCTGACGAGTCGGCCGACTAGTTAGCTGGCTTAATACGTTGGCTG
>NW_007099880.1:0-374 GCF_000164805.1 Carlito syrichta | reverse complement strand
GCCAAGTTGCCCAGGCGGGTCTCAAACCCGAGGGCTCAGGCAATCCACTCACCTCAGCCTCCCAAAGCGCAGGATTACAGGCTGAGCCACCGAGCCCAGGCCACAATTTCACTTTTAAAACCAGATTAAAAAAACAAACACTTCCACATATATGCAGATACCTATATGAGGATGTTTATTATCACAAATTTTGTGTCATCAAAACATAGAAACAACTAAACACCAACTGATAAAGGATGGCTCAAAAAGTTACAGTGCTGATTCAAAGGAGTTGTATATAACCATTAAAAAAGAAAGGTAACTGGGCTCGGTGGCTCAGCCTGTAATCCCGTGCCTTTGGGAGGCTGAGGTGAGTGGACTGCCTGAGCCCACGG
>NW_007099879.1:0-387 GCF_000164805.1 Carlito syrichta | reverse complement strand
TTTTGATTTATTGTAGAGACGAGGTCTCGCCAAGTTGCCCAGGTGGGTCTCGAACCTGCCAGCTCAGGCAGTCCACTCACCTCGGCCTCCCAAAGTGCTGGGATTATAGGCTGAGCACCAAATCCGGCCAAAATTGTTTTTTTAAGTAGTAAAACCTTATTCATAAAAATGTTTTTGACTAACCTGGGCAACATAGTGAGACCCCCATCTCCACAAAAAAAGTAAAAAAAAAAAAAAAATTAGGCACAGTGCTACATGCCTATTACCCCAGGTACTTAGAAGGCTGAGGTCAAGACTGCAGTGAGCTATGATTGCACCACTGTACTCCAGCCTAGGTGACAGAGCAAGACCCCATCTTAAAAAAAAAAAAAAAAGCCAGCCTTGGTG
>NW_007099878.1:0-430 GCF_000164805.1 Carlito syrichta | reverse complement strand
GGGAGACCCCAAAAAAAAAAAAAAAAAAAAAAAAAGAATGCTTGGGGCTGTAGCGTACACACCTCAGTTCTTATTTTCATCAATTATATTATAATTATAGTAAGCCATTAATTGTGGCTTGTAATCAAATGGAACAGGGGACAGGAAATACATGAACAATGCTTTTTCTTGTTTAGCTTCCCCCTTACCCAGGTCACTAAAAGAATAACTAAAATTCTTACTTCTGACTCATTTTGAATGTGTGCGTATCAGGGGACAGGAAAGAGTTTTACCTCAGCTCATAAAAGCCTCTGCTGCAGCAAACTTTTTTTTTTTTTTTAGTTGGAGTCTCGTTCTGTCGCCCAGACTAGAGTGCAGTGGCCGCTTCTGACCACTGCAGCCTTGACCTGCTGGGCTCCGGCGATCCTTCTGCCTCAGCCTTCCGAGTAGC
>NW_007099877.1:0-389 GCF_000164805.1 Carlito syrichta | reverse complement strand
CTGTATATGTGCACTCCCCTTCCCAGATACAATGCGTCGAAACCCTGATGCATGTTTAGATCTTAGGAAGACGCCGTGAATTTTTTTAGGTATTGAGAACACATGTCACCCAGATTTCTTGTTCGTTCTTAGGAAAAGACCATGCAGTTGCCTGTATATGGGGATTTGTCGGTGACCAGCACTGACCAAGGGTGGATTAGGACCCGAACCAGAGAATCTGGACGGCAAGAAGAGACCACTCGGAGGCAGTTCTTCTGGAAACAGTCCGATTAGGACTGAGGCCAAGTTTTATTCGGTCTCCTTCCAACTTATATACCATTTTCTATACTCTCCAGCAGTGTGATAATCACTTACTGGGGGCGTACAAGTTCCGTGCTTTACAAACTATG
>NW_007099876.1:0-427 GCF_000164805.1 Carlito syrichta | reverse complement strand
GAAGGCTGAGGCAGAAGGATCACCGGAGCCCAGCAGGTCGAGGCTGAGGTGGCCGGGAGCGGCCACTGCACTCCAGTCTGGGCAACATAGTGAGACTCCAACTTAAAAAAAAAAAAAAAAAAAGCCAAATCCTCTGTTTTAAAAAATAAGTTAAGAGCACACTTTTGGATACATTATTTTGTAGTATCTAACCTAACCACACACACACAATAAAGCTTATCATATCATGATTAAACCCAAGTTTTCTTTTTCTTTTTTTTTTTGAGTTGGAGTCTCACTCTGTTGCCCAGACTGAGTGCAGTGACCACTCCCGGCCACCACAGCCTCGACCTGCTGGGCTCTGGCGATCCTTCAGCCTCAGCCTTCTGAGTAGCCGGAATTATAGGCGCACGCTACCACGCCCGGCTGATTTTTTGACTTATTGTAG
>NW_007099875.1:0-423 GCF_000164805.1 Carlito syrichta | reverse complement strand
CATCTAGGTCTTTGATCCATTTAGAATTGATTTTTGTGTATAGTGATAGGTAGGGGTCTTGTTTTAATCTTCTGCATGTGGTCAACCAGTTTTCTCAGCACCATTTGCTGAATAGGTTCTCCTTTCTCCAGTGGTTAGTGGTGGAGATAAGTTTGTTGAGAAATTGAGGTTTTGCTTCTGGAATCTCTATCCTGTTTCATTCATCTATATGCCTGTTCTTGTACCAATACCAGGCTGTTTTGATTATTGTAGCTTTGTTATAAAACTTAAGGTCTGGGAGCATGATGCCTCCTGCTTTGTTTTTTTGCTATTCGTGGTTGTTTATGTTTCCGTATGAATTCCTGTATTGCCATTTCCAGGTCCGAGAAGAATGCTGCTGGTAATTTAATGGGTATTGCATTAAATCTGTAGATTGCCTTGGGT
>NW_007099874.1:0-401 GCF_000164805.1 Carlito syrichta | reverse complement strand
AAAGGCCAGGCTCAGTGGCTCAACCTGTCATCCCAGCACTTTGGGAGGTCGAGGTGAGTGGATTCCCTGAGACCGTGAGGTTGAAACCTGCCCGGGCAACTTGGTGAGACCTCGTCTCTACAATACATAAAAAATTAGCTGAGCATGGCAGTGTGTGTCTGTAGTTCTGGCTACTTGGAAGACTGAGGTGGAAGGATCACTGGAGCCCAGCAGGTCAACACTGGGGTGGCTGTGAGCATGCCCTAGAGTGAGACTCCAACTCAAAAAATAAAAAATAAAAAAAGAAAATTCATGGTTCAAACAGCAAAATCGATAAAAAAAGGAATGCCAGTCTGCATCCCTTTTTTTTTTTTTTTTTGGTCGGAGTCTCACTCTGTCGCCCAGATTGGAGTGCAGTGGCC
>NW_007099873.1:0-357 GCF_000164805.1 Carlito syrichta | reverse complement strand
GTGGAGGCCACTGCTTCAAGCCCACCGGTGGTGGTGTCCCTGCTGCTGTCTTAGGAGAGCAGGCTTGACCTGGAAGGACAGGGGTGAGGCAAGCCAGGCGCCTGGGGTGCAGGTTGAGGAAGCATTTGCGTGACCCTGAGACTCATCCCAGGGTCTAAGTGCATGTTTGCTCTGAGTGTGTGTGTGTGTGGGCTTGTGTATATATGTGTATATGTGTCTGTGTGACTGTTTCTGTATCCATATCTTTCTGGAGTTGGTGTTTGTGTGTTCCCTCTTCCTCTCACCTCTTCCTTTCCCCAGGTTTTTCTCACCTACCTGTGTCTTTGGGCTGTGAATTGGGGTGTGTGTGTGTGTGTG
>NW_007099872.1:0-395 GCF_000164805.1 Carlito syrichta | reverse complement strand
GCTGTCTGTCTAGGTAACTGGCTAGTTAAGTATGCTGGCTAGACAGCTGGCTTTTTCTTTGTCATCTAGTTTAGTTAGCTGTCTAGCCTGATGGCTATCTAGTTAAGTCACCTTGTTAAGTCAGCCTGCTAGCTAGCTTGCCAGCTAAGTAGCTAGCTACTTATGTCAACTGTATATCCATCTGACTAGATAGTTAAGTCACCTAGATAAGTCAACTGACTAGCCAGCTGGCTAGCTAGGTAGCTTACTATTTTAGTCAGCTGGCTAGAAACCTGGCTGGCTAGATAAGTCACCAAATTAATTCAGCTGGATTGCCACCTGGCTACCTATGTATCAAGCTACTTAATTCAACTGGCTAGAAAGCAAGTCAGCTAGTTAAGACAGCTAGTTAACTC
>NW_007099871.1:0-382 GCF_000164805.1 Carlito syrichta | reverse complement strand
CAGGCGATCCACTCACCTCAGCCTCCCAAAGGCGCGGGATTACAGGTTGAGCCACCGAGCTCGGTTTTTTTGTTTTTTTTTTTGGAGTCAAAGTCTCACTTTGTCACCCAAGCTGGAGTGTAGTGGCACACTCAGTCACCGCAGCAGGCAATCCTTCCGCCTCAGTCTTCCGAGTAGCTGGAACTACAGGCATGCACCACCACACCCAGCTAATTTTTTTATTTACTTTTTTTAATTTATTGTAGAAAAGTCTTGCCATGTTGCCCAGGCTGGTCTCAAACCCATGGACTCAGGCAATCCTCTCACCTCCGACACCCAAAGTGCTGAGATTACAGGTGTGAGCCACTGTGCCCAGCAGCCTTTTTTTTTTTTTTTTTTTTTT
>NW_007099870.1:0-391 GCF_000164805.1 Carlito syrichta | reverse complement strand
TCCACTCACCTCAGCCTCCCAAAGGCGCGGGATTAAAGGCTGAGCCACCGAGCCCAGCTAATATTATTATTATTGAGTTGGAGTCTTACTCTGTTGCCCAGGCTGTAGTGCAGTGGCATGCTCATGGCCACACCAGTGTCAACTTGCTGTGCTCCAGTGATCCTTCAGCCTCAGCCTTCCAAATAACCGGAACTATGGGCACGCGCTACTATGCCTGGCTAATTTTTGATTTATTGTGGAAACAAGGTCTCACCAAGTTGCTTGGGCTGGTCTCGAACCCACGGGCTCAGGCAATCCACTTGCCTCAGTCTCCCAAAGTGCTGAGATTACAGGCCTATTTTTTTTTTTTGAGTTGGAGTCTCACTCTGTCGCCCAGACTGGAGTGCAGTGG
>NW_007099869.1:0-731 GCF_000164805.1 Carlito syrichta | reverse complement strand
AGTGTGGAGGCAGGCCATATGGGGTTCGTGGTTGAAGGCACAGGACGGATGTGCCCGGTGACTTAACTAGTTGGCTAATGAAGTAGCTAGCTGACTTAACGAGTTGGTTAATGAGCTAGCTAACTGTTTTAACTAGTTGTTAAACGACTTAAGTAGCTGGCTTAACTAGTTGTTTAATAAGTTAGCTGGGTGACTTAACTTGTTGGCTGACGAGTCGGCCAACTACTTATCTGGTTAAACACGTTGGTTGACTACTAGGCTGACGTGGTAGCTGGCTTAACATTCAGCTGAATAATCACCTGACTACTTAGCTCGGTTAACTAGCTGACTGACATGTTGGCCCACTAGGTAGCTCTCTTAACAAGTTGGCTGGCTGGTTTGCTGACCTACTTACTCAGCCACTAGATGGCCAACAATTTACCTGGCCTAACTATTTCAGCCTACTAGTTAGCTGAGCTAACATGACGGCTGACAGAGTGGTCCAACTAGTTGGCCAGTTGGTTATCTTAATTAACTACTTGGCCATCTAGTCCCCTACCAGTTAGCTGACTTAACTTGTCGGCCAGCGATAATCCAACTGGTCAGCTGAATTAAGTAGTTGACTGGCAAATGAGCTGAATGGTCAGCTAACTTTAGTCACCTGGCGAGTGAGCTGTCTGGTCAAAAGACTTACCTAGTCGGCCAGCAAGTGAGCCGTCAGTTGAGCCAACTTAACTACTTGACTTGCAAGA
>NW_007099868.1:0-363 GCF_000164805.1 Carlito syrichta | reverse complement strand
TGTGTGTGTGTGTGTGTGTGTGTGTGTGTGTGTGTGTGTGTGTGTGTGTTTTGAGTTGGAGTCTCACTCTGTCGGCCAGGCTGGAGTACAGTGGCACGTTCACAGCCACCGCAGCTTCGACCTGCTGGGCTCAGGCAATCCTTTTGCCTCAGCCATCCTAGTAGCTGGAACCACAGGCACGTGCCACTACCCCAGCTAATTTATTTTATTTATTGTAGAGATGAGGTCTTGCCAAGTTGTCCAGGCTGGTCTCCAACCCCTGAACTCAGGCAATCCTCCTGCCTTCATCTCTCAAAGTGTTGGGATTACAGGCTGAGTCACTGGTTTGTGTGTGTGTGTGTGTGTGTGTGATTCTTTCAGAAG
>NW_007099867.1:0-408 GCF_000164805.1 Carlito syrichta | reverse complement strand
GCGCCGCCGCGCCGGGACACGCAGACGGGGCTCCAGCCCGGCGGCGCGGCCTGCGTCCGTGGTCTTTGCCCCTGTCGCCACGGACGCCCCCCCCGATGTCGGGACCCCACGGCGCGAGCCGCTGTTGGGGCCGCCCTGGGGATGGGACCGACGGAGAGGGGCAGTGTCGAGGGAGTGCTTGCGTTCGCGAGGCTCTCTCCGCCCTTCCCGTGGCCTGGGTGTGGCCGCAGGAGCGGAAAGGGAGGCTTCCCAAATCCGCGCCAAGCGCGCTCCAGACCCCGAGGCTGAATGCTGGGGGTTAGCTCGCTTCCCCTAGGCCTCGCCGGGTCGCGGGGCCCCAGGCCGCCTCAGCCGGGAGGTCTCACGCGAAAACTTTCCGCCCCGCCCGGCTGCTGCGTGACACCGCCT
>NW_007099866.1:0-486 GCF_000164805.1 Carlito syrichta | reverse complement strand
TTGGGCTTGGGCTTGCTGGTGCTCCTTTCTGTCCCCCTCTCCGGGAGCCAAGGCGAGCGCCGTCGGGACCGCAGACCCCCGCGGGGCGTCCGCCCGCCTCCCTGGGCTTTGCCCTTCGGAGGTTAAGTGTGTCCGTCGCCAGTGACCGAATTTCCCTGATGTCCCCTGGAAACTCGGAGCCTAGACTGATTCTTTTACGAACTAGCTCGGTGACCCGAGAAAGTGACCTGACTCTGCACCTCAAGCTTCCTCGTGTGTAAAATGGGAAGCCTGACCCAGGGGGTCTCTGAAAGTTGAGGACAAGGGGTGCAGGGGTGCAAGGGTGCTGCACGGCGGTCTTTGAAGTGGAGGTAGCCATTTCTGGAGGCCCTGTCCTGTGCTATAGTCGTATACAGGTGCTCAGAAGAGGATGTCAGCCGGGCGCCGTGGCTCACGCCTGTAATCCCAGCACTTTGGGAAGTGAAAGCGAGAGGATTGCCTGAGCTC
>NW_007099865.1:0-384 GCF_000164805.1 Carlito syrichta | reverse complement strand
GCCCGGCTAATTTTTGATTTATTGTAGAGATGAGGTCTCACCAAGTCGCCCAGGTGGGTCTCGAACCCGCGGGCTCAGGCAATTCACTTACCTTAGCCTCCCGAAGCGCTGGGATTACAGACTGAGCCACTGAGCCCGGCTATAATTTCTATATAACCCAAATAGGGGAAATGTTTGGTCATTTTTGTGGTTTGGGCAATTGCTCAAGTTTTGTCTGAGTTCAGACATCATTACAGAGGTGTCTTGTTATTGTCTTGATCCATCATGGTCACAGAGTGATCTTGTTTGATGTTGATGTTCTGTTAAATTTTTATGTTCGTTTGTGACCCACCTGGGCAACTTGGTGAGACCTCATCTCTACAATAAATCAAAAAAATCAGCCGG
>NW_007099864.1:0-422 GCF_000164805.1 Carlito syrichta | reverse complement strand
GTCCCCTCACCTCAGCCTCCCAAAGGCGCAGGATTACAGGCTGAGCCACCGAGTTCGGCTGTTCTTTGCTTTTAAAGAGAATAGTTTGACAGTTCTTAGCTTACTGTCATCTCATGGGCCTATTTTTTATATTTTGCATTTTGTTTCATGATAATTTTTACCTTACAGAGGAGAATTCTGCCTAAGCCAACTCGAAAAAGCCGCACAAAAAATAAGCAAAAGCGTCCCAGGAGGTGAGTATTTTCGTAGCATAAAAAATGCGTGTACCACTCTTATTAGCAATTCTTAATTTGTACAAATTGTGGCTTTATAACACTGAGTTATTCATAAGGGAATTTTTATTTTTTATTTATTTTATTTTATTTTTTTTTTTTTGAGTTGAAGTCTCACTCTGTCGCCCAGACTGGAGTGCAATGGCCGCT
>NW_007099863.1:0-370 GCF_000164805.1 Carlito syrichta | reverse complement strand
GAGGTCTCGCCTGCCCAGGCGGGTCTCGAACCCACGGGCTCAGGCAGTCCACTCACCTCAACCTCCCAAAGGCGCGAGATTACAGGCTGAGCCACCGAGCCCTGCTTAGAAATAATATTTGTATGATTCCTGTGGTTGTATCAACTGCTGTTTGTTAAGGATGGTGAGGCCAGCAGATATTAAGAGTAAACCAGAGAAAATCAGGAAGAAGAAAAGAGGATTGAAAGTAAGATTATGGTAGCAACAAGTGGTGGGATGGTTGTTTGACATTTTAAAACATTAAAATATTTTGGCTGGGCTCAGTGGCTCAGCCTGTAATCCCAGCACTTTGGGAGGCTGAGGCAAGTGGATTGCCTGAGCCTACGGGTTC
>NW_007099862.1:0-358 GCF_000164805.1 Carlito syrichta | reverse complement strand
TTTTGTAGGAATGGGATCTCACTATATTGCCCAGGCTGGTGATTTTCTCAATTTTTTTTTTGAAGATAAGCCTCAAGAGACATCATTGATATTTTTTGTTTACTTTTGGTTCTCTAATTTTAGATGTGAAATCTGTTTTTTAAACATTGGCTTTAAATTTCTAACATTTTTAGAACACCGTTTTGAACCAATGAAACAGGGCTATAGTCTACCAGTTTGTGAAAGATAATTTCGCCAGGGTTTTCCACGCCTTCCCTGCCCCCACACCTTCCCTGCCCCCATCCCGAGCCCCAGCAGAAGAACCCCTTTGTTCCATCAAAATCCACATCAGAAATCCAGTGTGTAGAGTGGACACACC
>NW_007099861.1:0-367 GCF_000164805.1 Carlito syrichta | reverse complement strand
GTGAAGCTTTTTTTTTTTTTTTTTTTTTTTAATAAGCCTGCCTACTTTGTTCTAATCTAACCAAAATAAGGTCTTCTTTTGACCTTCCTTTGAGAAATGTATATGTGCATGAGAGAGTGTGTGTGTGTGTGTATGTGTATGAAGATAGTTGGCTTTAAGTAGACAGGCAGACTGTAACTTTGGAACTGAGTTCAGTTGTTTCTTACATTTGAATTCAAAACTATAATTTTTAGCCCAGTCATCTTGCAAACAGTTGCACCAAACCAGGCATATAGTGACAGTTGTGGAATAAATGGCGGGGGATTTGGGAGGAATAGGCTTCAGAGGGAATTCTCCTTTCCTCATCTTTTTTTTTTTTTTTTTTTTG
>NW_007099860.1:0-401 GCF_000164805.1 Carlito syrichta | reverse complement strand
CAGCAGACTTAACTAGCAAGCTACCTAGCTAGCCAGCTGGCTAGTCAGTTGAATTAACTAAGTGACTTAACTAGCTAGCAAGCTGGCTAGACAGCAGACTTAAATAGCTAGCTACTTAGCTAGTCAGCTGGCTAGCCAGATGACTTAATTGCCTAGCTACATAGCTAGCCAGGAGGCTAGCCACTTGACTTAACTAGCTAACTTCACGAAGTAGACAGCTGGCTATCCAGCAGACGTAACTAGCTAGCTACCTAGTTAGACAACTGTATAGCTAGTTGACATAACTAGACGATGAATTGCTAGCCAACTGACTTAACTAGCTACCTACCTACTTAACTTGTTGGTTTGCAAGCTGTCTTAACTACCTAACTACTTAGCTATCCTGCTGGCCAGCGAGCTGA
>NW_007099859.1:0-389 GCF_000164805.1 Carlito syrichta | reverse complement strand
ATTTATTGTAGAGATGAGGTCTCACCAAGTTGCCCAGGTGGGTCTCGAACCCACAGACTCAGGCAATTCACTCACCTCGGCCTCCCAAGGCACGGGATTACAGGCTAAGCCACCGAGCCTGGCTCTGCCTGTTTGTTGTTGGTGTATAAGAATGCGACTCCTTTACTCTCTTAAAATACAACCTTGTCAAGAGTTCTACTTGAAAGAATATATGTCTGATGACTTAAAATGCTCAGAGTCTGAGGTTTATTAGCCCTTAGCAAGGCTTAACAAGCCCAGAGAGGCTCTCTTGAAGGCAACAGCATGATTAAGAATGCAGGTTATTCTGGCGACTTGGAAGGCTGAGGCGGAAGGATCGCTGGAGCCCAGCAGGTTGAGGCTGCAGTGGC
>NW_007099858.1:0-396 GCF_000164805.1 Carlito syrichta | reverse complement strand
AGCAGGTTGAGGCTGCGCTGGCCGGGAGCGGCCACTGCACTCCAGTCTGGGCGACGGAGTGAGACTCCAACTCAAAAAAAAAAAAAGTCACCACTCAATGAGGCCAGAGTGCCAGGAATTTCTTAGTTCCATAAGATAGTGAGCATTCTAAATGATACGGCATTCTTTTATAGGAGTACAGCTTTGCAGCTAACAATGAAAGTCCTTAAACTGAATATTTATCCCTTTTTCTCTCATTCTTTCTACCAGAAGAGGAGACAAAGTTTGTAGTGATTTGTTTTTAATGAAAAAACTGTCCCCTGGAACTATTTCTTGAGTTTTATACTCATGGTGTAAATTCCTGTTAGTGACAGATTTATATGTAGTGTTTTCCCTTTTTTTTTTTTTTTTTTTTTT
>NW_007099857.1:0-358 GCF_000164805.1 Carlito syrichta | reverse complement strand
TATATGAGCACAGGAGGTCAAGGTTGCAGTGAACCATGATTGTGCCACTGCACTCCAGCATGTGTGACACAGAATTACCCTGATTTAAAGATATATAGATAGATTAGATAGATAGATAGATAGATAGATAGATAGATAGATAGATAGATAGGTAGACAGACAGAAATTGAATGGCTTTGAATAGGTAAGCAGAGGCATGGTGATATGAGAATACAGTTGTTGCAACCATTTAATGCATACATCAAAGTGGTAGTTCTGAGGGCAACACTTGAGATTTACTTGTTAAATTGTGTCTATCTGGAGAACAGTTTGATGCTTTAGGCACTAGACTTGGAGGCCAGCCACCCCCAGCAGTAAC
>NW_007099856.1:0-392 GCF_000164805.1 Carlito syrichta | reverse complement strand
CCGGCTAATTTTTTGATCTATTGTAGAGATGAGGTCTCGCCAAGTTGCCCAGGCGGGTCTCGAACCCGTGGGCTCAGGCAATCCACTCCCTTCAGCCTCCCAAAGCGCAGGATTACAGGCTGAGCCACCAAGTTCAGCTTGTTGTAATACCTATTATATGAATACTTACCATATTAAATTGTAGTTTATGCTTGTATCTGTATCCCCTACTCTGCCATATACTCCTTAAGGAGAAGAAACGTGAAGCTTAGGCCTAGAAAACTATATTTGTAAAAATGTAACACTTATGTCCAGCAAAATACCTGGCATAGAGTAGGCCTTCAAAATATAGTAGAAGAAGCCGGGCTCGGTGGCTCAGCCTATAATCCCGCGCCTTTGGGAGGCTGAGGTGA
>NW_007099855.1:0-389 GCF_000164805.1 Carlito syrichta | reverse complement strand
GAGGTCTCGCCAAGTTGCCCAGGCGGGTCTTGAACCCGCAGGCTCAGGTAATCCACTCACTTCAGCCTCCCAAGGCGCGGGATTACAGGCTGAGCCACAGAGCACGGCTCCAATAAATTTTAAAAGATTTAAATCAAATTATCTTTCCTAATCACAATGGAATAAAACTAAAAATCAATAACAGAAGGAAAACTACAAAATCAAACAACACAATCTTAATCTTAACCAACTAATGGGTCAAAGAAGAAATCACAGAGGAATGTAAAATATACCTAGTGGCAAGTGAAAATGAATACACGCCAGGCTCGGTGGCTCAGCCTGTAATCCCTCGCCTTGGGAGGCTGAGGTGAGTGGATTGCCTGAGCCCGTGGGTTCGAGACCCACCTGGG
>NW_007099854.1:0-382 GCF_000164805.1 Carlito syrichta | reverse complement strand
CAGGGAGTAAACCTACAGCTCCACTGCACGGACAGATTCCAAGGCAGTGGGAAGTGGGTTTGAGATTATCCATACACCTGTCAGAAAATACCAGGACCTGCAGATCGATTTTGAATCACAACTCACCCCTTAAGTAAATCTCAAAACTGAAAAAAGGACCAACCCCGAGCTACAGTGCAACTCCAGAATTGAACAAAGTAAGAGGGCATACATAAAGAATAGGAGATTAAACAAACAGAAGAAAAAGCAATCCCTCTACCCCTGAATAACAGAATTAAAGAAGACAGTGACGTGGAAAGAAAAGGAAAAAGTAGGGAGGGGGAAAAGAATGCACAAATGAAGAAAAACCAAAAGAAGAATATAGGTCTCACACAGACCCCTG
>NW_007099853.1:0-358 GCF_000164805.1 Carlito syrichta | reverse complement strand
GAGGAGGAGGGAAAAGAAGGGAGGGAAGGAGAAGGAGAAGAGAAAAGAGACCCCAAAAAATCCCAGAATTATATTTAGGAGGACAGGCCTCTTGTAGGTCACTTAGAATTTGTTCCTGTGGATCAAACAGTCGACCAAAATGTTTATCTGGAAGTTTTCAGAAAGTCATGTCACGATTTGAGGAAGAAACATCCCGAGTTGTGTCAATCAGTCAGCTGTTTCTTTCCCATGATAACGTACCTGCCCACACCGTGTTGAGCTTCTGCAGTTTTTTTGTTTTGTTTTGTTTTGTTTACCAAAAATGGCATGACCTTGTGACCCACTTCCCTATTCACCCAATCTCGCCCTGACTTTGCTT
>NW_007099852.1:0-380 GCF_000164805.1 Carlito syrichta | reverse complement strand
GAAAAAAAAAAAAAAAAAAAAAAATAAATATATATATATATACACACACACACACACATATATATATAAATTTAATTTCTCTTTAGACTTTTTTGAAAGTGTTATTTAATCCCCATTTTGAAAATTTTCAGTGGTTCTTGATTTCTACCTCAATTCCATTGTGGTCTGAGAATACTTTGCATGATTTTTATTTTTAAAAATTCATTAAGGTGTTTTGTGGCTCAGAATGTGGTCTATATTGGTGAATATTCCATGTAAGCTGGAGAAGAATGTGTATTCTGTTGCTGTTGAAATGTTTTATAGCCGGGCTTGATGGCTCAGCCTGTAATCCCGCGCCTTTGGGAGGCTGAGGTGAGTGGATTGCCTGAGCCTGTGGGTTC
>NW_007099851.1:0-376 GCF_000164805.1 Carlito syrichta | reverse complement strand
ACTGAGATACCACCTAATTCCAGTCAGAATGGCCATTATCAATAACTTAAAAAATAACAGATGCTGGAGAGGATGTGGTGGGGGTGTAAACTAGTGCAACTTCTGTAGAAATCAGTGTGGCAATTTCTAAAAGCTCTAAAAATCAACCTTCCATAGGACCCCGCAATTCCCCTATTGGGAATATACCCTGAAGAACTCAAATCACTCTATAAAAAAAATACCTGCACATGTATGTGTTTCACAGCATTGTTCACAATAGCAAAAACATGGAACCAACCATGCTGTCATCAAAAGAGGATTGGATTAAAAAATGTGGTACTGCTGGGCTCGGTGGCTCAGCCTGTAATCCCGCGCCTTTGGGAGGCTGAGGTGAGTG
>NW_007099850.1:0-385 GCF_000164805.1 Carlito syrichta | reverse complement strand
CTGATGCCTAGTCATCTGACTTAACTAGCTACCTACCTACATAACCCACTGGCTTGCCAGCTGACTTATATACCGACCTACCTAGCTAACCTATTGGTCAGTGAGCTGACTTAACTAGGTTATTTAACTAGGTAACCAACTAGCTAGCCAGCTCCATTAACTAGCAAGCTTCTGTGCTTGGCAGCTGGCTAGGCAGTTGACTTGACTAACTGACATAACTATCTAGCCAGATAGTAAGTTAATTCAGATGACTAGCCAGCTGTTTAGCTAGTTAAGTGAGCAAGTTAAGTCATCTGGCTTGGCAGCTTGCTAGCTAGGTAATTACCTGGTAATGTCAGCTGTCTAGCTAGCTTGCTAGCTAGTTAAGTCACCCAGTTAAGTCTGC
>NW_007099849.1:0-468 GCF_000164805.1 Carlito syrichta | reverse complement strand
GGCCCCGGGAGGGAGGGAATCCCCGCGGCCCGGGGTCCTCAGCGTTGCCGGCCGGGGCTCAGTGAGGCTGAGACAGCCCTTCCTAGGCGGCCTCTGCGTTCCGGCCGGGTAGGGTGGCCCCTCGGTCCTTGGACGAAAGATGGAGCCGGAGGGGCTGGACGGCTCCCCGGGGGGACGGCCCCAGGCCTGGCAGGATGCTTGGGTCGACGCCGAAAAGGAGGGCCTCCGAAGGACCTTCCTTTGGGGACGGGGGGCAGCCTGGGGATGGCCCCCCTGCCCACCTGGAGTGCGCCCCTGCTGGCCGCCTCCCATGGCTCCCTGGCCCCTGGCCCCTCCAGCAAGTGGGCAGGCGGGGAAGGTCTCCCGGGGAGGCCTGAGGAGAAGCCCCCTGCCGGCTGCACCTGGCCCGGCAGCGCTGTGCTGGCATCCGCGGGGCTGCTGACGGCGGACGTCCCTGCCGCGCCTGCT
>NW_007099848.1:0-439 GCF_000164805.1 Carlito syrichta | reverse complement strand
AAAAAAAAAAAAAAAATACTGAAGATGGCTTATTCTGAGCCAAATGTGGGTGACCTTGGCCCCGTGAAGCCTGTCCCCAGGTCTTCTGCCGTGGTGGAATTGCAGCTTGGCCGTACGTTCATTTGAGGACAGTTAAGTTGTGAGAAGCCACGAAGCAATCCACGGAGGCTTTATGCTGGTTTGGCTTGATCTCTGGGAGGGGGTCTTGCACACTGTGGGTGGATTCGAAGATTTCCCGACTGGCGATTAAGGGACAGGGGTTATCTAAGGAATTCTGAAAGCAGTAAAGGAAACAGGGCCAGAGAAACGACTCTTGATGTGTGAATGATGCCTCCGAGGTAAATAGTTTCAGAGGGAACAAGTGTCTTCAAAGGTGCTTGGGTCCCCAAAACACAGATTTTTCGGGTCACAAAACCCTTTTCCCTTTTCGCCTTTCTTT
>NW_007099847.1:0-454 GCF_000164805.1 Carlito syrichta | reverse complement strand
AGGTCCAGGCTGTTAGCGTCAAGCGTCACCAGCCGACCTTCCCTCTCAAGGCCTTCCCTGCACCAGGTTCAAAGTCAATGTCTGGCGACCACCCACTGTCCAGGAGGCAGTGCCCTGTCCCTTGAAGGTCTCCGTGCTGCCCTCCCTTCTCTCCTGGGGCACTGTACAGGTCACGGTTGTGACTCATCTCTTCCTAGAGCCATGGCCGATCTTTTCAGCGGATTCAGCTTGGGCTGGTGTTCGGGAGGCTTGTGGCAAGGATGAGCCTTGGGTGGAGATGGGGGCAAGGGGTGCCTGGCAGTGCCTGCTGCGGCGCGTTGCATCCTCATGCCTGGTAGCCGTGCCCCCCGAGGGCACAGGCTGTAAAGGAGCCCCTACAGATGACTTTGGGTCGGTTTTCCTCAGTAACCCCAGGAGTGGGTCAAGATCACAAGCCTGTGGGACCACTTAGCAT
>NW_007099846.1:41083-41600 GCF_000164805.1 Carlito syrichta | reverse complement strand
ATGACATTCATCATAGAGGAGAGCTATTCACTGGGGCACACAAATTGATAAAGGGTCAGTCACTGGGTACCAATCATAGAAGAGGCCCTGTCAACAGAGTTCCTGTTATCAAAGAGGCTGAGCCACTGGAACAGCCATTATGCAAGAGGCCTAGAAACACGGGTGTCCATCACAGAGGTGGCCTTTCACTGGTGCACCTATATTGGTGGAGATTCAGTTATTAGGACACCCATCACATATGAGGGCTAGTCACTGCAACACCTGTCAGGGAGGAGGTCTAGTAACTTCCCATAGGAAGACTAATTACTGAGGCAGTCATCATGTATGATGGTCAGTCATTGGTGCAGCACTCACAATGGAAGACCAGATACTGGGGAACATATTATGAAGTATAGCCAGTGGGTCACCCACCAAAAAGGTGGACCAGACATTGGGCATCCATAATGCAGTAGGTCTAGTAAGTAGGATACCCATCACAAAGCAGGGCAGACCACTGGGTTAATCATTACAAAGGAGG
>NW_007099846.1:37250-40864 GCF_000164805.1 Carlito syrichta | reverse complement strand
CAGAGGGGCCAGAGAAGGAAATACTGATTGCCAAGGAGGCCCCGTCACTATGACACCAAAAAAATACAAGGAGCAGTCAGTGTGACACCCATCACAAAGGAGCACATCACTGGTCTACCCATTATTGATTAGGTTCTGTAAGAGGAACACTCAGTATGGAGTAGCGCCAGTCACTGGACAACCAATAATAGAAGAGGTCCAGTTTCTGGGGCACCTGAAATAGAGGAGGGTCAGTCACTTTGGAACCCATTATGGAATAGGGATGGTAACTGGGGACCCATCACTTATAAAGTCTATTCACTCAATCACACTTCACAGAGGAGAGGTGGTCACTGACATACCCATTCCAGAGGAAGGATATTTACTAAGGCACACATCTCAGAGGAGGGCCTCGCACTGATGCATCCATTAGAAGGAGGGCCAATTACAAAGGTATGGATCACAGAAAAGGGCCACTCATTGTAGCATCCATCACAGATGAGGCCCATTATCTGGGATACTCATCAAAGCAGAGACCTAGTCACTAGGACAGCCAACACAGAAGAAACCAATTCACAGAGGCACCTATAAGAGAGGACAGGTAGTCACTGAGGCACCCATCACAGAGGAGGGCAAATCTCTTGACATCTGTCACAGTGGAAGGCTAAGTACCAAGGCAACACAGAGGAGGTTGGATCATGTGAGCACCCATGTAGGAAGGATCAGTCACTAGGACAGCTATCACAGATGTGATCTAGTCACAAGTGCAACAATTTTGAAGGAGCCTTGGCCTTTGGGACTCATATAACAGAGGAGGTCCAGTCACTGGAATACACATTATGGAGGTGGCCCAGTCACTGAAGCACCCATCACTGATGGAGCTAATCACAGGGGCTCTCTTATAGCAGAGAGCAAGTCACTGGGACACACATCACAGAAGAGAGTAAGTGAGTCGGGTACCAAACACAAAAGAAGACCAGTCATTAGGTGCCAAACTCAGAGGAGCAATAGTCACTGATGCATGCATCACAAGGAAGAGGCCATCAATGGGGGTCTGATAAAAGAGGATACCCAGTCACTCTGGTACCCATCACAGAGGAAAGCTGGTCACTGAGGCACCCAGTATAGAAGTGGCCCAATCAGTGTGGCAGCCATCACAAAAGAAGACCAGAAATTAGGGCACACTTTACAGGAGAGTAGCAATCACTGGATCACCCATTGCAGACATGGTATAGTCACTCAGGCAACCATAAAAGAGGATGGCCAGACCTTGTGATACTCATCACAGACTTGGACCAGTCATGAGTGCACCCCTCACAGAGGAAAATTAGTCACTGGAACACCCACACAGAGAAGGGCTAGTCAAAATGGCAATGATAACAGGAAGGGACAGTCACAAGAGCACCCATTATGGAGGCATTCAGTCAATGAACAACCATCACAAAAGAGAGTTTGTTATGCAAAAGTCACTGAGATGCACACCATTGAGGATAGCCAGTCCCTGGGACAACCATCACAAAGGAGAGTTTGGTATTTGTGAACACATTAGGAAGGAGAACCTGTTACTGGGGCACACTTCATAGAAGGTGCATACTCACTAGGGCTCCAATTATGGAGGAAAGTTACTCACTGGGCCACAATTCACCAAGAAGACAGTCCCTGGGGCAATAATAATTGAAGAACACTTGCCACTAATGCGTCCATTGTTTAGTATACACTGTCACTGGGGCACTGATCCAGAGGAAGACTAACCACAGGGATACAATTAAGATGAAGATCAAAAGGCATTTTTCACAGAGGATAGTCAGTCAATAAAGTATCCATCACAGAGGAATGTCAGTCACTGGGGCAACCATTATAGAGGAAGCCCAGTCACTTGGTCATCTATCAAATAGGAGAGCAAGTCAGTGGAACACAAATCACAGAGGAATGGATATCACTGAGGTATCCAACACAGAGGAGGACTCATCACTGGAACACCAATTATCTAGGAGGCCTAGTTACTGGAACATCCATCACAGAGAAGGGCTAGTCGCTGGAGCTCATAATTTGGTAAGAGCCAGTCACTGAAGCGCCAATCACAGAGGAGGCCCAGTCAGTGGTGTGCCTATTATGGTGGAGCCTAAGTCACTGGAACACTCATCACAGATGAGGGCCAGGCACTGGAGAACCCATTTGGAAGAGGCCCAGATACTGGACCACACATCACAGAGGAAGGTCAGTCACTGGGGCACCCATTTTGGAGGAGGCCAAATTATTAAGACACACATCATAGAGGAGATCAAGGCCCTGTGGTAGCCATCACAGAAGATGTCTTCATTGGGTACTAGTCACAGAGGAGACCTAGTCATTGGGGCACCCATTATGGACTAGGCCTAGTAATTGTGGGAACCACCACAGAAAATGAATACTCCATGGGGTATTAATCATATATGTAAGTCAATCACTGGGACACCTATCACAGAAGTAGGCTACTCACTGGGGCACTCATAAGAAAGGAGAACAATTCACTGGAACTATAATCACAGAAGAGAGCCTATCACTGTTACACACATCACAGATGAGGTCCTCACTGAGGCAACCATCACAGGAGAGGGCAAACCATCGAGGAATCCCTTAAGAGGGCCTCAGTCACTGAGCTTCTATCACAGAATAGTACCAGTAACTTGGGTAAGCATAAAAGGTTAGGCAAAGTCACTCTGGTACCCATCAAAGAGAAGGATCAGTCAATATGGCATTTTCATGGCATAGGGCCAGTCACTGGTGCACACATCACATAGGGGGACCAGTTACTGGGGCACACTTTATATAGGAAGACCAGTACCTGAGACATCTATCACAGATGAGATCCAGTCACTAGGACACCCAACACAGTGAAGAGATGGTCACTGACCCACCCATTATAAAGGAGGCCCAGTCACTGAAGAACCTATCACAAAGGAGAATCAATCACTGGGACACCCAAAACAAAGCAAAGCCAGTCACTGGTGCACCCATCACAGAGGAGAGCTAGTCACTGGGACACCAATTTGCAGGAAGTCCAATTACTGGAACATCAATCAAAATGGAGGGCTGGGGCACCCTAATTGATGGAGGACCATTCACTGGGGCACTAATCACAGGGAGGCCCAGTCAATCGGGCACCTTCTATGGGAGAGGCACAGTAAATGGGACACCCATCCCAGAGGTAGGCCAATTACTGGGGTATCCATTATGGAGGAAGTCTAAGTACTGGGGCATTCATCATTGAATGACAGAAGGGACCCACTCAATGGAGTACCTACTATGGTGGACGTCCTGTCAATTGGTTACCCATCACAGAGGAGTACTGATCACTGTGCCATGCATTATGGTGGAGGCACAGATACTGGTGTACTCATCACAGATGAGGCTGAGTCACTAGTGCACTAATCATGGAAGAGGTCTTTATACTCTAGCACTCATTGCAAAGGAGGGCCAGTCATTAAAGTATCATTCATGGTGAAGAGTCATTCACTGGGACATGCACTTTGACACTTTGTCACTCAGTCATTCAGTTACTTTGACACCCATCACAGACAAGGGTCCGTCACAGGGGCACCCATCCCAATGGAGGGCTAGTATCTGGGGCTTATATTTTTGAGGCTCAGTAAATG
>NW_007099846.1:32993-37064 GCF_000164805.1 Carlito syrichta | reverse complement strand
TGGCTGGGTCACAGAGACTCCAATCCCAAGTAATGGCCAGTAACTGGGGCAGTAATAACAGAAGAGGCAAAGTCAGTGTTGAATCCATCAGTGACAAAGGGTAATCACTGGGTTATCCATTATAGAGAAGCCCCAGTCACTGAAACATCTATAACAATGGAGAACCAGTCACTAGGTCACCCATCACAGAGGAGAGTCAGTTACTGGGACAACCAAAAGAAGAAAAAGCCCAGTCACTTGGACACCAATTATGTGGAAGGTCCAACTATTGGAGCATCCTATCCATCACATGGTAGTGCCAATCATTGTGGCACACAATTGGATGGTGGGCCACTCACTGGGGCACAAAAGACAGAGGGGACCCAGTCAATAGAACACCTATTATGGAACTTTTCCAGTCAATGGGTTACCCATAACAGAGGAGGTCTGATCACTGTGCCACACTATGGTCGAGGCACAGATACTGGTGCAGCCATCACATAAGAAGGTTATCACTGCAGCACCCATTATAAAAAGTGACCTATCATAGGGGTACTGCAAACAGAGGAGGCCCAATCACTTGGGAAAACATTATGGAGGGCCAGTCATTGTGACACTCATCACAGAGAATGGCTAATCACAGGGACATCCATTATATGAAGGCCTATCACTGGGGCACCAGTCACAGAAGAAGTAATGTCACGGGGGCACATATTGTGGAGGAGGTCCAGTCACTAGGACACCTATCAAAAAGTAGTGCCATATACTGGGACACCCATTACAAAGAGGGTCAATCATCAGGGCAGTAATCATAGAAGAGGGTCAGTCACTTGGGAAACCATCAAAGATGAGAGATAGCTAATAGGGTATCCATTACAGACTAAGACAAGTCATTATAGCACCAGTTTTAGAGAAGAGTTGGTCAGTGGGGCACCCCTAACAGAGGTGGCCAAATCCCTGGTGCACCCATTGTGGAGGAGGCCAAGTTACTGGGACACAATAGCAGAGGAGGACTACCTAGTCAGACAATTATTATGGAGAAAAACAATCACTTTGGCACCTGTCACAGAAGGAGGTTAATCACTGGTGTATATATCACAGGAGAAATTCTGTCAGCAGGACACTAATCACAGAGTAGAACCAGTCATTGGGGCATCAATTACAGATAACCAGTCATGGAATCACCAATTACAGAGGAGTGCCAGCCATTGAGGCACCAAACACAGAGTCGAGCCAGTCATTGAGGACCCAACCAAAGAGGAGGTCCAGTCTCTGGGGCAACCATCGCAGAGTAGGGCCAGTCTTTGGGACAGCTATAACAGAAGAGGGGCAGTCAAATGTACATCCATAATGGAGGAGAGACAGTCACTGTTATACCCATTACAGAGGCAACACATTCAGGAGATTATTACTCACAGGGTAGAGGATGTCACAGGGACACTCACAGAGAGGAGGTCTTGTCACTGTGGCAATAATAGAGAAATGTCAGTCAGAGGGACACCCATCACTGAGGAGGGTCAGTCATTGGGACACCCATCACAAAGGAGGGATTCTCACTACAGCACCCAATATGGTAGAGGCCCTTTTACTGGAACGCCCAACATGGAGGAGGGCTAATCCAGAGATCATCCACTATGGTGGATGTCCAGCCACTGGGGAACAAATCACCAGGAGCTTGAGTCACTGGCGAACCCATAATGGAGGTGGTGTAGTAACTGGAGCACCCATAAGTAGGAGAACCAGTCACTTGGGGCAGTTATCATAGAGGAAAGTAAGTCATTGGGGCACCAATCACTAAGTAGGATCAGTCCCTGGGGCATTTTTTTTCACAGAGAAGGGTCAGTTTGTGGGACACCTATTGTAAAGCAGGGACAGCTACAGGGGCATCAGTTATAGAGAAAGTCCAGTCACTGGGGCATATGACAAAGAAGAGAGCCAGTACCTGGGACACCCATCATAGAGGTTTGCCAGTCACTGAGCACCTATCACAGAAGGCTAGTTACTGTGACACTAATGATGTAGGAACCACAGCTACTGGGACACACATCCCAGAGGTGGGTTATTCACACAGGCACCCAATTTGGATGGGGGTCTTTAGCTATAGCACCAATCACAGAGGGGGCACAATCAATTGATCATGTATTATGGAGGCTGAATCACTGGAACAGTCATTATGAAGGAGGATCACAGATGAGGGCACATGCCACAGAGAAGGGATAATTACTGGGGCACACAATTCGGATGAGGTCCATTTACTAGGAAATTCATCAGAGTAGAGGGCTAGTCGGTTTGGCACCCTTCACAGAGGATGAGTAGTCACTGTGGAACCAATCAGAAAGCAAGTCCTGCCACTGGGGCACCCATATTAGAGGTGGGCTAGTCACAAGTGCACTCATCTTACATATGAAGCCCAGTCTCTGTTGCACCAAATCAATGGAGAGTCAGTCACTGGGACAAATATTTTTGAGTAAGCCCTGTTTGGGACATCCATCAGAAATAAAGTTCAGTCAATGGAGTTCCCATTATGAAGGAGTCATAGTGAGTCACCTAACACAGAGAAGCGTGAACAAATGGGTCAACCATAATGGAATAAGACTAGTCACTGGGCACCAATCACAGAGAAAATTCAGTCATTGGAGCACCCACAATGAAGGAGGACCTGTCAATTGTGCAACAATATGGAGGGGTTACAGTCACTGGGGTACTGTTCACATAGGAAAGTCAGTCACTGGAGCATCCATCACAGAGTAGGGTAAGTTAGTGTGGCACCCATTGTGAAAAAGTGCACATCACTGGTCACCTATCACAGTGGTTGTCTAATAACTTGGGCAACAATTATTGAGACATCCATGAAATAAGAAGGCCAGTCACTATGACAGCAATCACAGAGGAGGCCCAGTCACTGGGACACACATTATGGAAGAAATCTAGTCATGGAGAAACCCATATAAAATAAGGAACAGTCACTGGTACACTAATTATGGAAGAGGTCCAGTAAGTGGAACAACCATAACAGAAGACAGCGAGTCCCTGGTTAAAAGAAAAAATTACGAAGAAAGACTTGTCATTGGTCAATCAGAGTGTAGAAACAAGTAACTGGGGTACCAATAAGTAGGAAGGCCAGTCACTGAGACACGATCACAGAGTAAGGCCAGTCAATGTGGCACACATAGCAGAAGAAGATGAGTCACTGGGCCATCAATCACAGAGAACACTTGGACATTCATCAGAGAGTCAGACACTGGGGCAACTAATACAGATGAGGGCAATTCACTGTGACAGAATTATGGAAGACACCCCATTATTGGAATACACATGACATAGGAAGGCTAGTCACTTGAGCACCCTATTTGTAGGAAGGCCTGTAACTGGATCCTCAATCACAGAGAATGTCCAGTTATTGGAGTATCCACATTAAAGACTGAGTCACTGTGAAACACATCACAGAGAAGGGCTAGTCACTGGGATCTCCATCATATATGAAGGCCAGTCACTGGGGTAGCAATCACAGAAGAGACCCAGTAATGGGGCACACATTATGGATGAGACTTAGTCTCAGAGAACCCCATCAAAAATAAGGAGAAGTCACTGGGACACCCATTATGGAGGAGCACATTTATTACAGAGGGCAGAGAGTCACTGGCACAAAAATATGAAGGGCCTGTCACTGATCACCAATCAGAGAGAAGCGCCAGTAACTAGAATACTAATAGGGAGGAGGTCCAGTAACTGTGTCGCCAATTATGAGGAGGCCCAGTCACTGAGTCACCAATTAGGAGAAGGCCCAGTCACTGAGGCACTGATCACAGAGGAAGACCAGTCACAGGACACCCATTGCAGAGGTGGATTAGTCACTGTTGCACCAATTTTAGACGACAGCCCATCATTGGTCATTTATCATAGAAGTGAAGTTGTCACTATGACACTAATTTTGGAGAAAGGCTAATCACAGGGACACTCATCACAAAGTTCTTGACACTGGGGCACACATTCCAGAGAAGTCAGTCACTAGGGCACCTATAAAAAGGAGGGCAAGTCAAACACAGTGGAAGTCCAATCACTGGGGCACATAATTTGGAGGAGGACCAGTCA
>NW_007099846.1:32495-32851 GCF_000164805.1 Carlito syrichta | reverse complement strand
TGTGGAGGAGCCCAAGTAAATGGGTCACTCATCACAGAAGAGGCATAGTCACTAGGGCAAATACTGTTGAGAAGGATTAGTCACAGAGGAGGCTCAGTCACTGGGACTACCCATAGTGGAAGAGAGGACAATTACTGGGGCACTCATTATGGAGAAGACCCAGTCATTGGGCTGCAAATCACAGAGGAAGATCTGTCACTGGGGCATCCATTACAGAGGATTGCCAATCATTGGGGCATCCATCAAAGAAAAGGACCAGTGACAGTGGCACTTATTATGGAGGAGGTCCAGTAATTGTGGCAGCAATCACAGAGGAGAACCTGTTAATTGGACACCCATTAAAGAAAGGAGGGTTA
>NW_007099846.1:29781-32475 GCF_000164805.1 Carlito syrichta | reverse complement strand
TAATTATTGATGGGGGCAGTCACAGTGGCACAAACCACAGAAGAGATCCACTCATTTAGGCACCCACCGCAGTGCAGTGTCAGTCACTGAGGCACCCATTACAGAGGAGGGCCATTCACTTTGACACACATCACAGAAGAGGCTACTCCCTAAGACACTCATCAGAGATGAGAGTCAGTCACTTGGACAACCAACACAGAAGAGAGCAAATCCTTAGGGCACTCATCAGAGGGGTGCCAGCTACTGAGGCACCCATCAAAAAGAAGAGCCTGCCACTGAGGTACTCATCACAGAGAAAGAACAGTCACTGAAACACCCATTAAAAGAAACTCTGTCATTGGTCCTCTGACAACAGAGGAGGGCCTGTCACTTTCATACCCATCAGAGAGGAGGAACAGTACCAGTAGAACCCATCATAGAGGTGTGGTGGTCACTGAAGCATCCATCACAGAAGATGCACAATAACTTAGACACTATCTTAGATGACATTTTTGTCACTGAAGTACCCATCAAAAGGAAGGATAAGTCACTATGGCACCCATTAGGATTTGGACCAGTCACTTGAGCACAGATCACAGAGAAATAATCACTTAAGCACACATGACAGAGGAAAAACATGCATTTTTACTCCTATGATAAAAGTGTGATACTCATTAGGGCACACATTATGGAGGAGGACAATTCACTTGTGTACTGATCACAAAGAAGGGCAGGTAATTGGGGCATCAATTATAGAGAAGGGATATTCAAGGTGACACACACCAAAGAGTAGTGATTACCATAGGATATTTATTATAGAGGAGGGTCTGTCACTGGGACACCAATTACAGAAGAGGGCTAGTCACTGGAGAATCCATCACAGAGAAGAAAGTGTCACTAGGGTATCAACACAGATGAGAGATAAATCCCTGAAACATCCATCACAGAGGAGAGAGTGACTGAGGCGCCCATCCCAGAGGAAGACCAGTCACTGAGGTAATTATCCCTGACTATTACCTGTTACTAGGGTTCCCTTAAGGAAGAGGTCCAGTCACTGGAGCACTATCACAGAGAGCCATACACTGGATCATCCATCACAGATGAGGCTCTGTCACTGTGGTTTGCATAATAGAGTAAGCCCAGACAGAGGAGCACCAACCACATATAACCAGTCAATGGGGCATTGATGACAGAGCATGGTCAGTGACTGGATAATTATCCCATCACGAAGGAGGTTCAGATACTGGGGTACACATTACAGAAGAGACCCAATAACTGAGGCACCCATCACAGAGATCTCATCATTGAATCACTCATCAAAGAGGAGTACAGTCACTGGGGAAACTCATAACAGCAGAGAGTCAGTCAGAGACACTCACTATGGAGAATTTCCAGTCACTAGGGCACCCATTATAGTAGACTCTCAGTCACTGGTCCATCTGTAAATTGATTTGTCACTGGCAAATCAATTATGTAGGAGGCCCAGTTATTAGAACACCCATTACAAAGGAGGACTAGTTATTGAGGCACATAATTTGGGTTAAGGGGCAGTCACTGATGCATCAATTACAGAGAAATCGTAGTTAATCTAGCACATTTTATGGAGGAGGACTATTCACTGGGACACCCTTCACATAAATATTTCTGTCACTGGAGCACCAATTTTGGAGGATGCCCAGTTACTAGCACAAACATCACAGAACAGGGTTTGTCACTGGGGCAGCCATCACAGAGGATGCCTATTTATTGAGACACTGAATATAGAGGACACACAGTCACTCAGGCTCCTATTATGCCAAAAGCCCAGTTACGGTGACACCTATCACAGAAGAGAGCTAGTCATTGAGGCATCCATCATATATGAAGACAAGATACTACAACACCAAATGAAGAGGAGACTTGACAGTCATGGGCACACAATAAGGAGGCCAAGTCATTGTGACACCCATCAAAAAAGAGGGCTAGTTATGGGAAACCCATTATGGAGGAGGCACAATAATTTGAACACCTATCACTGAGGAGAGTGATTAACTGGGGAAACCATTATGGAGAATAGACAATCAATAGGGCACAAATCACAGAGAAGTTCAAATCACAGGGGAATCCATAATGGAGGAGGGCCAGTTGCTGGGGCACCCATTGTATAGGGGGTATAGTGACTCGAGAAACCATTACAGCGGAAGTTCAGTCTATGGGGCACCCAACATAGAGAAGGACCAGTGACTTGGCACTTCACACAGAAGAGGGCCTTTTACTGGGGAACCCATTGATGAGGAGGTCAAGTCTTTGGGACAATCATCAGAGATATCCAGTCACTGGGACACAAATCACAGAGGAGAGCCAGTCACTGGGAAACACATCAGAGAAGAGGACTAATCACTAGGATATCCATTACAGATGAAGACCAATCACTAGTGCTCTAATCACAGAAGAGTGCCAGTCACTGGGGCACATATTATAGAGAAGAGCCAGTCACTGGGACACCAATTTCAGAAGAAATCTACTCACTAGGGCAACCATCACAGAGGAGACCCAGTCACTGGGGCACTCATAAAAGAGGACTGGAAATCACGGAGACACTCGTCATGGTAGAGGATCAATCTATGTGTGACTCATCATAGAGAAAGGCTAATCACCAGGCCACCCAAGTTGGAGGAGGACCACTCACCATGGCACCAATGATGAAGGATTCCCAGTCAATGGAGCACCCAACAG
>NW_007099846.1:7183-28803 GCF_000164805.1 Carlito syrichta | reverse complement strand
AGAAGAAGGGACTTTCATCGGGGAACACATTACAGAAGTTGGGCAGGCACTGTGTCACCTATTCAAAAGGAGGTATAGTCCCTGGGGCATTCATTAGAATGAGGGTCAATCACTGAGGCACCAATCATAGTGGAGCGCCTGTCAATAGCGACCCCATCTCAGAGGAGGGTCAGTCACTAGGACATCTATCACAAAGAAAGAATAGTCAGTGGGGCACATATCACAGAGGAGGACCAGTCACGGACAGTAATCACAAAGGAGAACAAACCATTTGTCACTGTGGCACTAATAATAAAGGAGGACAGTCACTGGGATACTCATTATGGAGGAAGTCAGTCACTGAGAAAACCATCACAGAGAAAATGCAGTCACTAGTTCACAGATTATTAATGAAGGCCAATCAATGAGGCATCCTTCACAGAAGAGAGAATCATTTTGACTTGGATTACAGAAGAGGCACAATCACTGGAGCACACATCAGAGAAAAGCCCAGGCACTGGAGGAATCATCACAGAGAAATCTCAGTCACTGGAGCATCCATAACAGAGGTGTCTTACAATGGGGCATCCATTAGAGAATAGGGGTAGTCAATTGTTCATACATCACAATAGAAGACTTATTACTGTGACACCCATCACAGAGAAGGGGTAGTCACTGGGGCACTAATTACAGAGGAAGACCATTCAGTGGGGCACTATCCAAGAGCAAGTCACTGACGAACCCATTCCACAGGAGGGCCAATCACTGAGACACTCATCCCAGAAGAGGGCCAGTCATGGAATCACCTATCACAGAGGTAGGTCAGACTATTGTGGGTGCACCCTAAAGCACTGATCACAAAGAAGGAACACTCACTGTGTCACCCATATAAAGGAGTATTTGCCATGGGGCACTCAATATGGAGGAGCACTATCACTAGGGTACATGTCACAGAAGTCTAGTTACTGGGTCACTTATCAAAGAGAAGAACTAATCACTGGGTCACCCATCACAGAGATAACCAGTAACTGGGGCACCACCTCAGAGTAGGGCCTGTCACTGAGACAACCATCCCAGAGGAACGCCAGTCACTGGGGCACCCATTAGAAGGAGGGACATTCATTTGTACCAATCGCAAAAGATTCCAGTGGAAGGCCAGACACTGGAGAACCTGTTAGGAGGAGGACAAGTCAGTGGAGTACTGATCACAGAGTAGGGCCAGTCACTGAGACAACCATCAGAGTGTAGGTCCCTTCCCAGAGGAGCTCCAGTCACTGGGGAGCCATTTATGAGAAAATTCAGTCACTGGGACTCTGATCACAAAGTAGGCCCAATCACTGGGGCACCCATCACAGAGGAGAGCTAGTCACTGGGGCTTCAACTGAAGAAGGGCCATTCACTGAACACTCAACAAGGGGAGAGTCACAACTGTGGTTGCCATCACAAATAAAACCAAGTCACTAGGGAACCCATTACAGAGGATGGCTAGTCACAGAGAAGATCCAGACTCTGAGTCACCCATAACTGAGGAGGGCCAGTCAATGAGGCAGCCATCCCAGAGAGGCCCAATCAGTGGACATACATCACAGAGAAGTACAATCGCTGGGACACCAATAATAGAAGAGGACCAGTCACTGGGACAATAATTATGAAAGAGGTCCAGGCTGTGAGGCATCCATCACAGAGAAAGGCTGGTCACTGAGTCACTGATCGTAGATGAGGGACCATCACCAAGGCATATATCACACTGGTGAGCCAGTCACTATGACACAGATCACAGAGGATGCACAATAACCAGGGCACACATCAAAGAGGAGTTCAGCCTAATCACTAGACAAGCCAACACAGAGGAGAGATGTTGTGGGAAAACAGAGAGACCGTGACACCAAGGCTATTTCAGGAAGCAGAATTAATTGGAGTTGGTGTGACTCAGCAAGATAATTCTCCAAAACTGAGCAACCCAGAGAAAGAAGAAAAGGATTTTATATGTTAGTTTAGGTAAGGGAGGGTGTTGAGTTTTATGGGTATACATATTTTTGGAATTTGCAATGCTATAATCAGTATAAACAGACCTTCAAAGAATAAGTTGTTTACAGGTCATACAAAGCAAGGAGAAATTGTGAACCAATAACTTCACAAAGAAAGGACGTGGAGGTAAGTTTGTAAATCGATTACTATCTTGCACTTACAAAAAAGTGGTTTGTGACTCTCTGGTTTTTCTCATGCCCCATGTCTAGCAAGTGTGCAACTGCAGGCTGATTTTTAAAAGAATAATTTTACCTTTCCAACTCTTCTCTGCCTCATTTCCCCTTTGATGTTCGACCATCTATGGGTTAAAGAGCATCATCTTTAGTTTGATGTACGAACATTATGTTGGCGACAGTTTTTCATTGAACAACTGTTTCCATAAACTTACAGATGAAGTGTATAGTTGTTGGGGCTATGCAAGGGAGGATAAGACAGGATCTCAGCAAAAGGACTACAGATCCAATAATGTGCTTAAATCTTCCCAGACCCGAGAACATATCTTCAAACAAATTGACCACTTGTATGCCATGTCATTTTTGTACTGGGACATGGGCAAGCTTTCTAATATCATTGATGGTTTAACTTATAGCTTTATTATTATCATTTATTTGCAAACAACATTCATAACTATTAAATTTACATACACTGTTTCTTCTGCTGCTGGCAGGTAGTCCAAAGCTAAGCGGTTCTGAAAAATGATGGTGTGCATTAGGACCTGTTGTTGAGCAGCAAGTTTAAAAGCCATGACTGTTTGGTGAGTTGTAATTTCTAAGACAGCTTGTAATCTAATAATGCGGTTTAGCATATATATATATAGGCGTGTGGTATCCCCAGCTTCCATCTTGTGCCCATGTGGCTGGGCCATAAGTATTTATAATTCTCTTGGGGTGGCCATTTGTCATTTTTTCAAACCTGGGCCCTCCTTCATTAAGAGTTTAATCAAGAGATCAAGCAACCCCTGTTTTGAAACTCTTATAAAGGTGCATACACAATTTGTCTCCCTTCAGGTTGGGCAGAAGGAAAAATCCTGACTGGATTATCCCTATGGTACATGTGTCTTTCCATAACGTTGGGAGTTGGTTGTATGCAACCTTTCCATATATAAAAGCAGCTCTCTGGGGACTTTCTAGAGGCCTGGATTTACAGAAGACAGGTTTGTCCAGCTTTGGCTTATAATGGGAAACCTTGAAATGGGATAGCTTGTTCAGAGGACAGTTACTTATAGTTTGGGTAACAAAAGTACATTGAGAAGATTTAGTTGCATTAGCATGTGCCCAATACCAAACAGGCCTTGTAGGCCACCAAGTTCAGAAGGTTGAATTCCAGTATAATATTCTCTTGCAAGGAACTTCTCTGACCGATTGAGCATAATCAAAGCCAGTTCTGCTTAAGCAGTCTTCTCCGATTACTTTTGAGTAAAGGACCAATTTTGGTAGCAGTCTTTTTCTTATAGTTAGTCATTAAGACTCCTTCATATACCCAACAATGGATGACATCAAGTGTTCAGACTGTGTTTTCAGCCAAATTTATAAACAGATTTTGGCCTACTTCCCATGGTTGAGGGAAGGGGTTAATTTTGTCTGTTGAGTATTCAGGAGAGTTATAAATTGCACAACTTCTTTAAGTAACACCTCAGGCTCTGGTGCTGAGGAAAGATCCCAACAGACTCAGTTTGTATTTCTGAGGTTAAAACAATTTTCAGAACTATATATAGTGTACCAGTAGCCTTGCTTTGCTAATTCAGTAAAGTACAACTCGCCAGTGTGGATAAAAATGTGTTTGTCATTATATCAGACTTTTGACCAAGATAAATAACGATGGAAAACTTTTATGTCTGGCCAGATAGTTTCTATGCATTTACATACTTGGTGTGTGGGGGAAGTGAAAGACAACCAAATTAGGCAGAAGTGCACAAAAGTGCAAGAAATCTACCCATCATAAGAAGGGATAGAAATGATAGTGAGATTTGTCCCTGAATGTCCAATCTGTGGGGGTAGATTCTGTCAGTTCTAGAGCAAATAAAAGGACCAACAGTCTACCAATTGGCAAGTACAAATGCTAGCAAAGTGTAGTCATGTAATTTTAGAAAAAAATGGCATATCTGTAGGTACTTATTCAATTGGATCTTCAATATTCTGCCATGTGTAAATCAGCCAGTATCTGGTGTGTGATTAAATCAAGGACAATGGGTTCTTAAATTTCAGCTGTGTGTAGAATAGCCAGCCCTGGAATAACTAGAGAAGGGCCTCTGGAATCTGTTTTGGGTTTTCTGTCAACCTTGGTGACTTTCTGGAGGGTCAGCTCAATGGGAGTAGATGAATTTGTGGTGCACTCCCAGTCTTGGGGAGCAGGTTTAACTCTGCTGTAATGGATCCAGGAGATTGTCTCACCTATCTTTACTGCAGTCAGAGTAGACAAAAGAACAGTGAGTGAACCCCTCTAGATGGGCTTTAGAGGTTGTCCTTTTTCTTTAACCTATACAATATTACCTGGTTTAAAGTAATGGGCATCAGTAGTTAAACTAATTTTTCTGACTTGATGGTTGGCATTTAGTGCTGAACCTAGGGCTTGCCTTTGTTGTTTTAGAGTAAGTTTTCCTAACTATTTTAAGTCTCCCTGTATGCCTTTAAAAAGAGGGAATGGCCTCCCATAAAGAATTTCAAAAGGTGAGAAACCTGCTTGATTTTGGGGTGCTACATCTTACCTTTAGAAGGACTATTGGCAGAAGTTGAACGCAACCTAAATGATTTTCTTGGCATAGCTTACTTAATTATGATTTTAAGATCCGGTTCATTTGTTCCATCTTTACTGAACTTTGTAGCCTATATGTTGTATGGGGCTTTCATGTGATTTGGAGTCCTTTGCCACCAACTGCACTACCTCGGCTACAAATGCCAATCCATTGTCTGACACTATAGTGATCGGGAGTTCAAACCAAGTGATGATTTCTTTTAACAGGAGTTGGGCTACTTTGGTGGCTTTCTCTGTCCTTGTAAGGAAGGCCTTAACCCATCCCAATAAAATATGCATAAAAAAGGAGATATTTATAAACTTGGCAGCATAGCAATTTTGTAAAGTCCTCGATAAGATTCTCAAAGGATGTTCCACCAGCATGTTGCACTCGGGGGGATACTTTGGATCCCTGCCATGGGTTATTTTGAGCACAAATTATACATTGTTCATAGAGTACCCACACTATACTGGACAGTCAGAGGACATAGAAATACTGAGGATATTTTCAAGGCAGTTCATCCACTATGTGTTCCTTGGTGAAACTGCCTATCAAATGCTGGAGTCCCAGTGATTCTGGAATTGCTATTTGACCATCTTGAAATTTTTATCATCCAGTTTGTCAGTAGTTTTCCATTTCAGTTTCAAATCATAGTTTTTCATTTGGCATGTATCAAGGGCTCCAGTTTGTCAGACTATGAATCAGTGCCATGGCTATTGCAGTTGTTTTGACAGTACCTTTTGTTGCTGCAAGCTTCACTCCTTGATTTGCTGTGTGATTTTCTTTCACAGTTATTGCATTTCCCTTTGATGCCCTTGACAATGTACAATGGCTACCTCTTTTGGTGCCCACAGAGCATCTAGTAGTTCTAGAATTTTCTTGCCATATTTTAGGTATTTCCCCCCGCATTGATTAAGCTTCTCTCTTTGTGTAAAGCCACATGCACATGAAAGGTAGTGAAAGCATACTTGGAGTCTGTGTATATATTAGTGTGTCGTACTTTGGCTAGCTGGAGGACTCCATTGAGAGCATGAGTCCTGACTTTTGAG
The DNA here is from genome assembly GCF_000164805.1 of Carlito syrichta. Classification (NCBI taxonomy): domain Eukaryota; kingdom Metazoa; phylum Chordata; class Mammalia; order Primates; family Tarsiidae; genus Carlito; species Carlito syrichta. The sequence continues at coordinate 23,016 of NW_007099846.1, read as the reverse complement.
CTGAAGTTCCTATAGTAATATTTAATGAAATATCTAAAATGGTTATAATAGCTTGCTTGAAATAAGTAACCCCATTTAAAAAAATCCTCCATCTTAGCTGTCTGCCTGACCTAAAAATGAATTTCTCTGTGTCTATGTGTGATTGATGTAATGTTCCCATGACCACAAACCCACAGACCTGTTCCACTGAGTTGTTCATGCTGACCGCTTTTGCTAACTGTTTGAAAGCTCCCTAGACACAAGTTCCATGTAATTGTATGCCTTGTTGACTGAAATCCAAGAGATTGTTCCTTTTGTTTTTAGTTTCTTGCACCCTAACTCCCTGCAATGTAGCCCACTTGCAGATTTTACCTCTATATTCTTCCTCATTCCACTCAGGGTCGAGAGACTTCTTGGCATGAGCCTACTCTTGACTACATGCTATTAAAGGACTCAAATTTTGAACCCAATGTGCTGACTATTCTCCTTTCCCACGGTTTAGCTATAACATTTGCTGGCCACAGAGAGAATTGTCATGAACCTTGGGAGGTGACCTCATTCCACTTCTCCTTGGCTTGATGGAGGAATTATAGGGGAAGCACCCCCTGAGACATTCCAGGACCCCATAGCCTCTCATCTGGCTTGGAGGGAAAAAGAACAACAGCTGATTTCCTCCCATCTCAAACTCCTAAGTTTATCTGCATTTTCCTAGTAGGTAAGAATTTGTTCTGTTTTAGTAGAATCTGTTTTGTTCTGCATGTACCAATGATTCTGTTTAAGGGAGTTATGGCCTGATGAGGTCGTCCTTTGGACGTTATTCATTAGGCCAAGACGTTGGTTAAATAGAATCCTCTAATTTTCTGCCCTGAGGTTGTTCTAGGAATTTGTAACTCTTCTGACTTGGCCTGAATGCACCCTGCTTGTCATTGAATTATAACTATGTGTTTAAACTGCTTGCTTGTTGTTTGCTCATTGTTTGTTATGGGTTCACAGAATTCACAACCTGTCAGTTCTCTGGACGGTATTTTAAAACATTTCTTTGTTGCATTTACTGAGGACAATGATATCTGCCTTCCAAAAGGCAGTCTCCTGACCCTCTATAAAATAAACTGACCTGCATTTAATATTAATTGGCCATTTAGAGGGTATGTAAATGTTCATGCTACTGAGTCTGTCTGAAAGGTCATTACAGGGACCACTCATCATCATGATCTGTGTTCCTATATTGGCAAATAGTCATGTTTAGTCCAGCCACCCCATAGTTAAAGACATATTCTCTTAAAACTCAGTAACCTTACCATAAGCCACACTATTCAGAGACAGAGCTTCAAACTTGAAAACAACAGGGTGATATATCCAAAGTTCTTGACTAACTCTTCAACGAAAACTTGTTTAACTTATTTCTCAAAAGAATAAAATCTTTCCCAAATCCTCCATTCTCAGAGAAACCATAAGGTTTAACCTTCCTGGTAAAATCAGTCATGTGCAATCATCATCCCACATGGGATGATTGCCAGTAGCTTCTTTTAACCCTATATACTCCTGAAAAGCCAGAACACATAAGAGGTGATGATAAAAAGTCTATTCTAGTCTCAACTGCAGGTACACAGGAAGAAAGTGAGGAAACATTAGAGGAGGTTTTTCCTCCTCTTGCCTGAATTGGGACCCTAACTATTTGGCAGGATCTTGAACATTAAAAACCTATCATCAGACTCTATTAGCTGGTTTGAAGAGAGTAGCCCAAAAACTTGTTAATCTTTCCCAAACTACAGAGGATATTAAGTGTCCTGAGAAGTCACTGAGGGCATTTATTGGACATCTGCTGAGACGTTCTGAAACTATACCCCACCTGACCCCTCAGCTCGCAAGAATGCTCACATTTGACGTTGCAGCTCAGGTGGCTCCTCACATTGGTATAAATTTACCGAGGATTGATAATTTCACAGAAATAAACATTTCTCAACTGCTCAAGGTAGCTCAGAAGGTTTTTAATAACCAAAATGCTGAGAAGCAGAAAAAAGAAGACAAGAAAATGGACAGAGCAACAAAATGGCACAAGAAAGTATTAGTTGCTGCCATTCAGCCCCCCCAACCTGGCTCAAGGCCAGAATGTAAAAAAAAAAAGAAGACTGAAACTAAAAAGGGATAAAAGGAAACTGAATGTACTTTACTTCAGTATGTAAATAATCTCTTGCTTGCAGCTGCAGACTTGGACACTTGTTGGAATGACACTAAGGCTCTGTTACAGCTTCTCCAAGTCTTGAACTATCATGTGTCAGCAAAAATGACACAACTGTGCTCAACCGATGTTTTCGCCCTGGGATCTGGCTAAAAATGGGTAAGCAAACCCTGACCACAGCCCAAATGGAAGCCATTCTTCAAATTCCCATGCTAACCAAAAAGAAACTGGTACAGGAATTCTGGGAGTGGCAGGCCAGGGATTTTGTGGATCCCAGGATTTGCTGAATTTGCAAAGCCCTTGTACACAGCCACTGCAGGAAATCAACCACTGAAATGGGCTGCTACTGAGAATCAAGTGTTCCAGCAATTTAAAATGGCTCTTACCGAAACCCGGGTCTTAACCATGCCAGATGTTACCAAGATTTTCCACTTACTTATTCATGAACAATGAGGAATTTCAAAAGAAGACCTTACTCAGACCCTAGGGAAGACTGGTGGCTTAATTTAAAAAACCAAACAAATAATCAAAAAAGACTGAGCCCAATGACTTCTGGCTGGACCCCTTGTCTCTGAACCATTGCAACTACAGCCATACTAGTTAAAGAAGCAGACAAATTGACTTTTGGTCAGAATCTGACTTTAACTGTTTCCCATGCTGTTGAAACTCTGCTCTGAGGAGCCTCTGCCAAATGCTGTTACTTGACCAAACTATATTAACCTTCTCTTATACTAAATGGCTCAATCCAACCACCCTGCTGCCTGATAATAATCCAGACATGTCAGTTCATAACTATGAAAACATGTTGGACATCTCCCAGGATAACTGGCTTGATCTTCAGGACACTCCCATAAGTCAGATTGATGCTGACCTGTTCATGGATGGTAGCAGCTTGGTAATAAAGGGAGTCTGCAAGGGTGGTTCAGCTGTAGCCATGACTCATGACATAATCTGCTCACAGTCATTGCCTCAAGACACCTGGGCTTAAAAATCTGAGTTAATTGTTTTAACCCAGGTCCTGTGCTGGGGAGCAGGAAAGCAAGTAAACATCTTCACTGATAGCCAGTATGCTTTTGCTACACTCCAAGAGCATGTCATGATCTACAAGAAATGAGGTGTTCTTACTGCTGTAGGTAAGACTATAAAAAACAAGGAATAAATCTTAACCCTCCTAGAGTCAATATGACTCCCCAAAGAGGTAGCTGTCATTCATTGCAAGGGACACCAAAAATTGGACACTACAGAAGCAGTTGGAAATCACCTGGCAGATCAAGGAGCTCAGGAAGCAGCAGTACTTGCAGTTGAGTCCCTGACTATCATGCTAACCAAAACATTTTCAGCTCCTTCTTTCTCAAAACAGCGTACCTATACACAAGGGGAGGAGTTAAAATGAACCTAGCAGGAGACTATTAAAAATTCCACTGGGTGGTGAATCAAGAACTCTACAATTATTTTACCTGAAACTTTTGGACACACCTTGATAAAACAATAACATTCTACTACTCACTTGGGAGGTACCAAAATGACGGAGCTGTTAAAAACCTTTTTGTCATATTAATGTCTTAAAAAGGATAACTGCAATGACAGCTGCCTTGTGCCCTCCCTGTGCCCAGTCAATGCAAAACAAAGGTCCAGACATCTAGATGATATCAGTGCCCAAGAATGAAGTCTCCCCAAAAATGAAAAATAGATTTCCCTAAAATAAAACCTTCTCATGTGGGGTATGGCTATCTACCGGGATTTATTAATGCTTTTTCTGGATGGGTAGAGGCCTTTGCTACCAAAAATCATCATCACCACTCCAACAGCACTCAACATCGAAGGGATACCAACCTGGATTCACCACATGAGTGAAGAGAGCCACAGAAACTAATGTAACTCCACCAGTTTGCTCCATAAACTGTGCTGCTGTGGTCAGGGACCCTAAATAACTGGAACTCCTGAGTTCCCACTTGTCATGCTCTTCCTCAGTTTGCTTATAAAACCTTGTGTATTAAACTAGAATATTAGCTCCATAAAACAATAAATAAATTCTGTAAAACTTATGTATGTAAAACCTATTGTAATTCCATTTGTAAAACCTATTGTAATTGCAATTGACTCATGTACAACTAAAAAGGGAATGAAATATTTAATGATATATCTAAAATTGTTATAATAGCTTGCTTGATATAAGTATCTCCACTTCGTTAAAAATCCTCCATGTTAGCTTTCTGTTTTACCTAAAAATGACCACACAGTGTGTACGTGTGATTGTTGTAACATTCTCATGACAGGAGACCCACAGCCCTTTCCCCTGACCTGTTCATCTATTTTTCCTGATCATTTGAAAACTCCCTAGCCAAAAGTTCCGTGTAACTGTATGCCTTCTTAACTGAAATCCAAGAGGTTTTCAGTTAAGAAAATCCAAGAGGTGTTCCTTTTGTCTTTAGTTCCTTATACTCTCACCCCCTGCTATGTAGCCCTCTTGCGGATTTTGCCTTTATACGTTTATTGCTGATTTTATTCAGAGTCAAGAGATTTCTTGGCCTGTGCCTACTCCTGACTGCGTGCTATTAAGGGACTCAAAATTCAAGCCCGGTGTGCTGGTGAATCTCCTTTCTCGTAGTTTGGCTATAACACTATCGGCACAGGTTTTGTCTCAAATGTGAAGTTTAAAGTTACCACTGAATAACCCCAAAGCACTCTCCCTGTATGAAGCTGCTTCCATCCATGAACTATTTGACTTCAGGATCCCTGAGGGGCTGCTCTGTTAAATCTGGACAGCTAGAGAATGCTTCATTCATCATTTTAATGCAATCGTAGTCTGACTGTCCTGGCTCTACAGGTAATAAAGTTATTGGGTTTAGGGTCTTTATCACCTCCATGCAAATGCGTGGGTTTTCACAGAGCATTCCCTGATATTTGACAATTTAAGCATTGGTTTAACAGTATTGTTTCTTGTATTCCATTAAATTTATTACCGCATAAGGCATACTGACAGTTATATTTTTTATCATAGTTAGTTTGTCAGCTTCTGTTATCAGGAGTGCCATGACTGCCAGGGCTTGTAAACAAGGCAGCGTACCCTCAACCATAGAATTTAGCTGTTTGGATAAATATGTCATAGGTCAATGCCATGACACCAGCATTTGAGTTAAGTCCCCTAACTCAATGTCAGTGTGTTCATGCACATATAGAAAGAAAGGCTTAGTTGTATCTGGGAGTTCGAGACCAGGTGAATTTGTGAGGGCCTGTTAATTTGTTTGAAAGCTTGTTGTTGAGGCTTTTCCCATAGCAGAGTTTCCCATTCACCTCCATTTGTGGCTTCATATAAGGGTTTTTCCATGATGGAGAAGTTAGGTATTCAAATTCTTCATAACCCTACAGTCCCTAGAAACTCTCAGATTTGATACGAGGTAGTTGGGTCTGGAATTGAACATGCAGCCTGTTTTGTTTTAGGCCTAAATTGGTACTGACCTTGGGCCAAATGGAAACCTAAATAACTAACTTTATCCTGACATATTTTGGCTTTTTTCTTTGAGACATTGTAAACTGCCTCACATGGGAGACTGAGCAGTTGCTATGTCCCTTGTATACAGTTTTTCTTGGTTGCTGCTGCCACCAGCAAGTCATTTACATACTAAAACAAGGTACAACCACACTGGTTTGCTGGCAAGGCTTTTAAACTGAAGCTAGTGCCATATCAAAGATGGTTGGAGAATTCTTGAATCTTTGGAGCAGTTGGGTCCAATTTAACTGTCCCTTGATACCGTTTGTTGGGCCCTCCTTTTGAAAAGAGATGATCGGCTAGTTTCTTGGGGCCAAGTGGATGTAGAAGAAGGCATCCTTAAGGTCCAAGCAAGTGAAGAAAGCAGCCTCAGCAGGCATGAGAGCTAGCAGTGCATACAGGTTTGGGATGATGTGGTGTAGGGTGACCCTGACCTGTTTTATGGTTCAGTCTTGAGCCAGTCAGTAGTTGTCTGTGCCTAGCTTCTACACTGGCAACAGAGACATATTCCAAGCAGATTGACAGTCTTGGAGGATCCCTTAAAGCAAGAGCCTATCCAAGTGCTTGTGGATTCCTATTTGCATTGCGTGGGATGAAGTACTGCCTCTGATGGACTCTCCTGACCCCAGTTTTAGTTCTTCAATTATGGGGTGTATAATTATTGCCAGTCCTGGAGGATTGTTTTCTGCCCACCTTCCTGGTACTCAAAATGGAAGCTCGGAGATTGTTGTGAGGTCTCCATTAGGCTGTATAGATGCCATTCCTCTTCCCAGGGAACAGTGAGGGTCATGTTTTTAGCCTCTAGTCCTCTTTATTTTAGAGTTACCTGATCAGGAGAATCAAAGGTTATTTGAACTCGAAACTTTCCAAGGAGGGCCCATCCCATTAAGGGTATGGGAAAATCTGGGAGGTACAGGAAATCTTGTATGACCTCACGGTAACCGACTATGCAGCATCACAGCACTGTAAAGGGATTATGCTCAGTGATTCCCATAAAAGTTAATTTTTGGGAGAAGGGTCCCACAGCCTGTGAGATCACAGAGTGTCCACTTTCCATGTTGAAAATGTAGTCCATACATTGGTCCCCTACTGGCATGTTGACATAGGCTCCTGGGAACCTAAAGATAGTAGTTAGCCTGGTCTGGCATATTCTTGTTGCAGTTCTTTCATGGAGGCCAGATCCATAAAGCCATTTGGAGTTGGTGGGTCCTGTTGATAAATGGAGACTTGTGGACCATTTTTTATTAGGCTTCCTCATCAGCAATTCATTGGGGGCATTCAACCTTCCAGTGACCTTATTTGTAACAATTGGCACAATGGTTTCTCCCTAACTTCATAGGGGTTGTGATATTCCCTGTGTAGGCTAATAAATAGGGTTCTGGGGTCCCTGGGCATGCTGAGGTAGTCTGGGACTCACCCTGGAAAACTGCCAACCTGGATGTCTTCTTCCCCAACTTCTGTCTCTATTTCCTCCCAGTGGGCCTGTTATTTGGTACCCTGCAATGGCAACAGCAAGCATGGTCATTTTCTTTTTCTGCCTTCAATCTGCCTTTTGTTGAGCCTCTTTTTCTCAGTTAATAAACACTTTAGCAGAGATTTCTACCAGTTGGTTAACATTCATTCCAGCAAAGTCCTCTAGTCTTTGTAGTTTACATTGGATATCCCCTGGGACCATCTGATGAAAGCTGTGTTTACCATGCACTGATTTTTGGTTGCCTCTGGATCAAAGGGGTTGTATAGCTAAAAGGTTTAACAGAGTCTCTCATAGAACACATTTGGTCTCTCATCACCTCCCTGGAACACCTTGGAGATTTGGCTTATATTTATGATCTTTTTCCCTCCTTCTCCCATACCTACTAGATAGGCCTCCTGATATTGTTCAAGTATTTGCAATCCTTGGCTACTCTTGGGGTCCCATTGGTGGTCCTCCTCTGGGAAATGATTTTTGGTATATGTCTGGCCATTGAGTGCTGCAGCTAGGGCATGTTTCTCTATTCATTTTATGGGTTCCAGTGTAATTATCTGATGTTCCTCACTATTGAATAACATCAGAAGGTTTTGTCGACAGTCTGCCCAGATTGGTACTTGGGTCTGGATAGTGGATATAAGCCTCAGGTTATATTAAGTCAATCATAGCCTGAGGCTTTTTGGTGAAGGAAGGCATATTATTTTTCCAATTCAGGAGGTCTGTGGTGGTGAAAGACTGATACACAAATGTGGGTTGTCCATTTTGGATATAGCCATCTTGATTATAATAAATAGATCCCATACTTTCCTTCAGTGGCATCTGGAAGGTCACGACATTCCCCTGGTGTGAAGTAGAAATGTATTCTGGCAGCTCCATTCTTGGTGGGGTGTGGGGAGTCAGAACAAGTGGCTCAGGTGTGGCCTGTGATCTTTCAAGGGTCATACTAGGTTTAGTGGTGCATTCCAGTTGTGGGATTTTAACAGTGGTTGATCCTGTTGGAGTAGGTGACAACGGTGGATATCGTGGAGAATTAGGTGGTGGGAGTTCTGTTTCATCAGCCAGCACTACTTTTTCAGTCAACCCATTAGACTGTAAAGGGTATTTGGACTGGGCTGTTTTGAGGGCTACCATAATTTTGCAACTGTCTTCCCAGAAAGCTTTTAGCCAAGAGGTCCATCCAAGGACTGCAACCTTCCAACAGTTTATGTAAGGGAATTGGACTTGGTGACCTGGCTCTCCTATTATAATTTTAGATACTCTTTTAATGATTCTTCTATCTAAGGATCCCTCTTATGGCCATCTAACCCTGAAAGAGGGACAATATATTTCACAGAATGTATGAAGCTTTCTCTGAGAATATTTGTCACCATAGCAATTTTTACAGAAAAATTTCTCAAAGTTCTTCAGCATACAATTAAGAGAGTTATTATTACTTTGGTTACCATCCATTTCCTCCCCCTAACAGATGACAGACACACACAAATAAAGGAATGAGAGGTATGGGAAACAGTTGCTTCCTCGATCTCTAGCAATAATCACCATAGAGATATATCAGAAACCTCTTACCAATTGGTGGGCTGGTATAAACCACCAACCTGGATTATGTGTCTGCCCTATTATGTGTCTGGTACAGCCTCCTGCTGTATGAGTTTGCCACTGGATTAGATGAGGATTTAACATTTGTTTTGGACATTTGGTTGAATCAGAACCCTTCCACTGGTCAATTCATTTATATATAATTATACAATAATTCCAACCCTCTACCCATTATCTTGAAGTGTATGGTTTCATATCAGGAAAGTGTTTCCTTCCACTGACTCTAATGCTTCCCTTCAGATTTGATACTACTAGGAGACTCTGGGAGTTGATTAGGCTTCCTTTCTGTCTCTCAAGGATGGGTCTATTCCATGAACTCCTGTTCCTATTCTTTCTGTTGGGTGCTGCTCCTTACACTGGTTTATGTGCCTCATTGGGTTCCATTCTGCTTTTGAAATCCTTGCCTGAGGATGCCAAGAGGGCTTTTCCCCTACAGATCCACTGGTCTGTTTTGCCAGGTGAGGTGGCCTCTCTGATTGCCCCAAGGGTTGTATCCCAGTGACAAGAGAGGTGGAAAACACCATCTCTGAACTCTCCACTTTCTCCACCAATGCACCAAGAAATGAAGCAGTAGAGATCGTGACAGAGGCTACTTCAGGAAGCAATGTTTATTGGCGCCAGTGTGACACCATGAGCTATTGCTCCAATGCTGAGCAATCCGAAGAAAGAAGAGAAGGACTTTATATTTTAGTTTCGGTAAGGGAGAGGGTTGAGTTTTATGTTTATATATATTTTTGTATTTTGTAATGTTGTTATCAGTAGAAACAGTCCTTCAAAAAATAAGTTGTTTACAGGATATACATAACTACATAACAATTAAGAATCAGAAACCGATAACCTCACAAAGAAAGGATGTGGGGGTAAGTTTGTAAATCAATTACTATCTTGCACTTACAGGAAAGCAGTGTGGCTGTCTGGTTTTTCTTACACCCCATGTCTATCTGGTTTGTAGCATGCAAGTTGATTTAAACAGAATAATTTTAATGGTTTTCAGTCCCTCTGCCTCAGTGCCAGTCACTAGGGCATTCATTACAGAGACGGCCTAGTCACTGGTTCTTCCAAAACAGACGAGAGACAGTTACCGGACAGTCATCACAGAGAATACCCAATTACTGGGTTACCCATCAGAAGTAGACTCATTCTCTGGGGTTTCCATCACAGAGGAGGCCCAGTCACTGAGGCACACTTCAAAGAGGAAAACCAGTCACTGGGGCATACATAAACGTGGAGGCCCAGTCACTGGGGCACCTGTCACAGAGAAGGGCTAGTCACAGGAACATCACTTACAGAGGAACCTATCACTGGAAGACCCAACACAGAGGACAAGTAGTCACTGTGACACCCATAAAAAGGGAGACCAGTCATTGAACACTCTTTAATGAGGAGGGCCAGACATTGGAACAATCATCACAGAGAAGGGCTAGTCAATGTAGCAACAATTATTATGGAGGGCCAGTAACTGGGGCACCAATCACAGAAGAGACCAGAATACAGTGTACTAAATATCCCAGAGAGTCTGTCAGTCACTGGGGAAATCATTATGAAGGAGGCCTAGTCATTAGTGCTCCTAATTTAAAGGATGGTCTGTCACTGGTGCACCCAACAAAGAGGAGGAAATTCACTGGGCCACCTATTGCAGAAGTAGATCAGTCACTGAAACGCCAATTATGGAGAGATTCCAGTAACTGGGGCAATTATTAAAGAGAATAGCTAGTCACTGGGACACCCATCTCAGAGGAAAGCCAGTCTCTGGGGGCACCAATCACAGATGAATGCTATTCAATAGGGCATCCATAATGAATGAGGGCTAGTGAGTAGGACACCCATCACAGAGGAAGCACAGTCACTGAGGCACCTATCACACAACAATGCCAGTCACATAGGCACTGTTCATAGAGGGGGGCTAGTTACTGAGACATGTTTCATATACGAAGGCCAGTCACTGGATCAACAAACACAGAGGGAGCACAGTAGCTGGGCTGCACATTATGGAGGAGTCCCAGCTGCTAAGACACCCATTAAAAATGAGGACCATTAACTGGAACGCACATTAAGAGGAGGTTAATAAAAGGCATACCCATCACAAAGGAGGGCTAATCATTGGGGCAAACATTATGGAAAAGGGATAGTCACTGGGAATCCAATTGCTGAGGAGGCCCAATCATTGTGACACCCATAATGGATTAGGTCCTGTTACTCAGGCATCCATAATGTTCTGACACTGGTGTACAGATTACCAGTCATTAAGGCATCCATCACAGAAGACTGAAAGACACTGTGGCACCCATTATAAAGAAGTTTCAGTCACTGGGGCAACCACTATAGAGGAGAGTATTACTAGGATACTCATCACAGAGGATGGTTAGTCACTAGGACATTAAGTAATGATTAATGCCAGTCATAAAGGCATTGATTACAGAACAGGACCACACACTGGGGCACTTCGCAGAGGAGCACCCTTCACTGGGGCACCATTACAGAGGAATGTCCACTAACATGGCACATACAACAGAGGGGGGTCTGTCACTGTGGCACCCATCACAGAAAGTTAATCAGTGGGGCACCCATAAGATATGAAAGTCAGTCACTGGGACAATCATCACAAAGAAAACCCAGTCACTAGCGCATTCATCACAAAGAAGTGCCAGTCACTGAGACATGCATAATAGATGAGGATCAGGCACTGGGTCACCTATCACAGAGGTGGTCCAGTCACAAAGCCCTATCACAGAGGATGACTTGTCACTGGCACATCGATCACAGAAGTGGTCCAATCCATGTGGTGTCAATCACAGAGGAAAGAGATAGGCAGTGAGGAACCCATCATAGAGGAAGCACAATCACTGAGACAATTCTCAGGGCAAATCCAGTCAAGGGATCACCCATTACAAATGAAGACCAGTCACTGTGGTACCCATTAAGATGCTGACAATTCTCTGGTGCACCTATCACAGATGAGGGATAGTCACTTGGTCAAGCATCACAGAGGAATAGCAGTCACTTACTCTCCTATGATAAAAGAGAGCTACACACTAGGGTTCCCATTTTAGAGGAAAGCCTGTCACTGTGGCACTGATAACAAAGGACGGACATTTATTGTGGCACCAATCACAGAAAAGAACCATCACTGGCGCTCCCATCACAGATGAATGCTTGCGATGGGACACTGATTATAGAGGACAGTCAGTCACTGGAGCACCAATCACAGAAAAGGCTAGTAACTGGCACACCCATCAGAGGGGATGGCAAGTCACTGGGCACCCATCACAGAGGAAGATTTATAACTGAATAACCATCACAGAAGAGGTTTAGTCACTGAGGCACCAGTAAGGAGGAGAGGCAGTCAGTGTGGCACGAGTCATAGAAAAGTGTCACTCACTGGACCACCCTTCATAGATGTGGCCTAGTAATTGCGGCATGCATCAAATTGAAGGTCATTCAATGGGGAAACCATCACAAAGGAGGGGCAGTCACTGGGATACTGATTGCAGAGGAGGGCTACTAACTGGAGCACCTATCAAAAAGGATGTCCAATTACTAGACACCCATCACTGAGAAGGACTAGTCATTGGGGCACCACTCATAGAAGAGTATCAGTCACCGTGGCTCTCATTGATGAAGAGAAACAGCTATTGGGAAAACTTTACAGAGGATGCTCAGTCACTGGGGAACTCATCACCAAGGAGGATAATCACAAGAACACCTTTGGCAGAATAGGGCCTATCACTGGGACACTCATTATGGAAGACTGCTGGGCATCAGGGTCCCCATCACAATTTAGGACCAGTCCCTGTGTCACTGATCATAGATGATGGCAAGTCACTAAGGCAGCCATCACACAGAAGAGCCAGTAACTATGACAGTGATCACAGATGAGGCACAATCTCTGAGGCACACATCACAGAGGAGTCCCAGTCATAATACATCTTAAAAGGAGGACCAGTCACTGGTCAGTCATTAAGAGAATGTCCAGTCACTGGGGCACACATCATAGCAGGCACCCAGTCACTGACCATCCATAGCTGAGTAAAGTCAGTCACTGGGGCACCCATCACAGGTGTAGGCCTGTCACAGGGGCACACCTCACAGAGGAGTGTTAGTCACTGGTATACTCAACACAGAGGTGGGTTACTCACTGAGAAGCCCAGTATAGAAGAGGGCCAACCACCGAAGTTTCTATTATGGAGGGGAGCCATTCATTGGGACAACATTCACAGAGGACAACTTACAGTGCTGAACATTATTTTGAAGGGCCAGGCACTGGGGCAACAATCATAAAGGAGGCACAGGCACTGGCACACAAATAATTATATTTGCGCCATTAATATACCCATCACAGAGAAAGACCTGTCACTTGTGCACCCATTACAGACATGGACGTATCAATGGGGCATCAATTATTGTCTAGTCACTACAGCAACCATCACAGGGGAGAGTCAGTTACTGGATACCCAACAAAGAGGAAAGCCAATCACAGATGAGGGTTAGTCACTAGGCAGATATTATGGATGAGGACTAGTGACTGGGTTATCCATCATGAAAAAATAGTCACTGTGGGACCTATCACAGAGGAAAACTTGTCAATAAGGCAACAATCTTAGAGGACAGTCTTTCACAGGAACACCCATTTGGAGGAAGTAATCACTGGGACACCCTACAGGGTGGGGTTAGTCACCTGGTTACCCACTACAGCAGAGATTCAGTCACTGAGGTACCTGTCACACAGAAGGGCAAATCACCAGGGCACTCATCACAAGAAGGCCCAATTACTAAGCATCCATTTTGGAAAAGACACTGAAGCAGAGGCACCCATCACAAAGGAAGGATAGGCACTGATGCACTGATTTTTGGAGGAGGTCCAGTTACTAGGACATCCATCATAGAAGAGTGCTAATCATGGCAGCACACATCAGAGAAGATGGCCAATCATTGGGGCACTAATCACAGAGTAGGCACAGTCACTGTGCCATTTACTGAGGTACTCATATAGAAAAGGTTGACTGACCAACCTCATTGATGGGTTACCCCGGCCTGGTCCTATTCTGTAATAGTTCTTCCTGTGACTGGTCTTCCTCTGTAAGCTGGTTCAATGTCTGTCCCTCCTCTTTGCTTGGTCCCTCATTGACGGGCCCTCCTCTGTGATTGGTGTCCCAGTGACTGGCTCTCTATAGTTGATAACCCAGTGATTGACCCTCATTGGAGTATCAATCACAGAAGAGAGCCAGTCACATCTGCACCCACCACAAAGAATAACAAGCACTGGGGTACTCATCACAGATAAGTCAATCACTGGGACACCCCAAACAGTGAAAAGTCAGTCACCAAGACAGGCATCACAGAAAATATTACTCACTGGGGCACCCATCACAGAGACCTAGTCTCTAAGGCACAAATTATGGAGGAGAGACAATCGCTGTGGCACAAATAAGTGAGGAGACACAGACACTGTGGCGCCCATAATGGAGGATGACTCATTACTGAGGATTTCATTATGTAGTATACCACGTCTCTAGGTCAGTGAGCACTGAGGAAAGCTAGTCACTGGGGCATCAATCAGAAATAAGATTCAGTAATTGGGGTAACCATCACAAAGCAGATGTCACTGGGCACCCATAACAGAGGAGGTTCATTCACTAAGGCAGTCATTACTGAAGAGATTCAGTCACGGGCTACCCAACACAGAGATGGGTCACTCACAAGGGCACACCTCACAGAAGCAGAGTAGTCACTGGTACACCCAACACAGGGAAGGGGTAGTCACTGTGGTACATGTAACAGAGGAGGGCAAGTCACAGAGCCACCCATTATGGAGGATGGTCAGTCATTGAAACAACCTTTACAAAGGAAGGCTAATCACTGGAACAACCATTATGGTGGAGAGACAGAAGCTGGGACACAAATCACAGAGGATTTCCAGACATCAGGCACTCCTAATGGAGTAGGGTCAGTCATTGAGGCTCCCAGAATGGAGGATTCCCAGTCACTGGAGTGCCATTTACAAAAGAGAGACTGTAACTGGTGCACCCATCACAGAGGTGAACCAGTCACTGGGGCAAAATCACAGAAAAGAGCCAGTCACTGTGCATTCATTATGGATAAGGAACAATCACTGGGGCAACTATCACAGTGGGAATAGCAAAACTGGAACATCAATAACAGAGGAGGGATAGTCATTAGCGAATCCATTATGAATAAGGGTTGGACACTCAGGCACACATCACAAAGGACAACCTGTCACTCATGCACATTTCACACATGATGGATAGTCACTGGGGAACCCAATACAGAGAGGGTCCAGTCACTAAGGCAGCCATAAGAAGGAGGACCAATCACTGGGGCAGCGCAAACAAAGGAGGACCAGTCACTAGAGCACTTAACACAGATGTGACCCAGACACGGGGCACATATTGAAAAGGTGATCTAGTCACTAGGTCATTGATGAAAGAGGAAATCTAGTCATGGGGAATTCATAATTGCCAAGGACCAATCTCAGGGGCATCTATCACAGAGGAAGTCAGTCACTGTGTTATGCATCACAAATGAGGGTCAATCACTGGGTTATCAATTATAGAGAGCCAGTCACTGGGGCACAATCACAGAGGAGGGCCCGTCAATGAGGTACTAAACAAAGAAGAGGGACAGACACTGAGGCAGCTTCACAGAGGAAGACCAGTCACGAGAAGAACTATTACAGAATAGGACAAGGCAGGGGTAAACCATCAGTGAGGTTGGTCAGTCAATGGCCCACACACAGAGGACGGACAGGCAAGCCAGTCATAGGGGAACCCCTTACAAAGGAGGTCTAGTCACTGAAGTACTCATTATAAGGGAGGCCCTTTCAATGAAGCATCTATCATAGAGAGAAGTCAGTCACTGTGAGGAGAAACATTCAGTGTGGCAAATATCAGAGAGGAAAGTTAATCACTGTGGCATTTAACTTGGAGGGAGACAAGTCTCTGGTGCACTAATTACCAAGGAGACCCAGTAAATGACACCAATCATGGAGGACCAATTACTGAGACACCTTTCATACATGAGAGCCAGTGACCCAATTATGCTTTATGATGGAGGTCCAGACACTGGGGTACTGACCCAGAAGAGAGAAAGTCACTTGGGCACAC
>NW_007099846.1:4608-7084 GCF_000164805.1 Carlito syrichta | reverse complement strand
CACATCAGAGCTGCACTAAGTCACTTGGACAGCCATAACAATGGAGGATCAGTCACTGGTGCATTCATCGCTGAGGAGGAAATTCACTAGATTACCATTTTATATGAGGGTTGGCCACTGGGACACCAATAACAGATAAATCCCAGACAATAAGGTACCAAACACAGAGGTGACTCAGTCACTGAGGAACCCATCACAAGGAAGGGACAGTCACAGGGACAGGTATCACTAAAGAGGACAAATCACTGGGGCATCCATCACAGTGGAGAGTCATTTACTGAGACACCCATCACAGTGCAGAAGCAGTCACTGTGGCACCCATCGCAGGGGCGGATCAGTCATGGGGACACTCCTAACCATTTTGGGCTAATAACTGAGATATCCACATAGAGTAGGGATTGTCACTGTGGCATCAATATTAGTGGAGGACCAGTTACTGGGTCACTGCTTATGGAGGAGTGCTAGTCACTAGGAAAACCATCACAGAGGAGAGTCAGTCACTAATGCACCTATCACTGAGGAAGGCCAATCACCAGAACACCCCCCACAAAGGAGGTCTTGTTTACTGGGGTAGTCATCAGGCAGGAGGCCAGTTACAGGGACACCCATCACAGAGCAAGAAAACTCACTAGGGGATGACTTATGGAGGAGGGCCATTCACAGGGGCTCCAAGGTGGTACAGTGACTGCAGCTCCCATAATGGATGATGGCTAGTCACTGAGTCACCCATTATGTAGGCAACCCTGTCCTGGTGCAGCAATTACCAAGGAAATCTAGTCACTGGGTCACCAATCACAGACAAGCTTCAGTAACTGGAGCATTTTTCACAGAGAAGGACCAGTCACTGGGGCATGCATCACAGGGGAGGTTCAGTCACAGTTGAGTCTATCACAGTTTAGGGTCAGTCACTGGAGCACCCATCAAAAAGAAGGGGCCATCATTGGGGAACCCATCAAAAAGTAGGGCTAGTCACTGAGGATCCCCTAACAGTGGAGGGCCAGTCATGGTGGAACCTCTCACAAAGCAGGGCTATTGACTGGTAGACCCAACACAGAGAAGGGCTAGTCACTGTGGAACCCAAAATAGAGGAAGGCAAGTCAATGAGCCACCAATATTGAGGAAGACAGATCATTTAGACAATTTTAATGATGGAGGACTAGTTATGGGGACAACATTTATGGTGGAGGTTCAATCATTGAGGTACCTATCATAGTGATGACCCAATCATGTAACACCCAAAGTCCAGGAGGACCAGTTACTATGGTTCTCGTTATGGAAGAGGCCTAATCACTGGGGCACCGGTCACAAAGTAGGATCTGTCACTGGTGCACCCATACCAAAGGAGGACCAGTCACTGGGGCACGCAGCACAGAGGAGACTCACAATGGGGGCAACCCTAACAGAGGAGGGCTAGTCACTGAGAAATTCACCCAGGGGAGGACTTGTCACTATGACACTGATATCCCAGTAGGATCAGTCATTGGAAGACTCATAATGGAAGTGAGTGAGTCACTGGTCCATCCATCATTGAAGAAGGTCAGTTACTGGAACATCCATCACAATGGAGGGCCTGTCACTGAGGCATCCTATATGGGAAGCTTGTAGTTACTAGAAAACCCATCACAGAGAATGGCTAGTCACTAGAGCACCCATTATGGAGTAGGGTCACTCACTGTTGCACAAATAAGTGAGAAGGCACAGACACCATGCCACTCATAATGCAGGGTGGCTAGTCACTGAAATACCCATTATTTAAGAGATGCAATCACTAGGGCAGTGATCACAGAGGAAACCTTGTCACTAGGGCATTGATCACAGAGAAGGATCAGTAACTTCAGCAACCACCAGAGTAAGGTGTAGTTACTTGCCACCCA
Source organism: Carlito syrichta (assembly GCF_000164805.1). Classification (NCBI taxonomy): domain Eukaryota; kingdom Metazoa; phylum Chordata; class Mammalia; order Primates; family Tarsiidae; genus Carlito; species Carlito syrichta. Next base: position 5,210 of record NW_007099846.1, on the reverse strand, counting down.
TCACAGAGGATGGCCAATATCTGGGAATACCATAACCGAAGACAGCCAGTTAGTGGGGTACCCATCACAGAGGAGTTGCAGTCACTGAAGCACCGATTACAGAGGACTGCTACACACTTGGAAACCCATCACAGATGTGGGTCACTCATGAGGGCACACCTCACAGAGGAAAGTAGTCACTGTTACACCAAATATATAGAAGGGATAGTTATTGTTGGACCCATAACTCAGGAGAATAAGTCACTGAGGCACCCCTATGGAGGAGGGCCGGTCATTGGGACAATTTTCACAAAGGGTAGCTAGTCTCTGAGGCAGCCATTATTGTGGATACCCAGCCACATGGGATACCCATAATGAAGGTGTGCTTTCAACTGGGGCACACATTATAGAAGAGGACAAATCACTAGAGCACCAATCACAAAAGAGGGCCTATCACTGGTGCACCCATCACAGAGAAGAACCAGTCACTGGGGCACATATCACAGAAGATGGTAAGTCACTAGGACACATAAAGGAGAAGACCCAGTCACAGGGACAACTATCAAGCCGGGCTCAGTAGCTCAGCCTGTAATCCTGCGCCTTTGGGAGGCTGAGGTGAGTGG
>NW_007099846.1:817-4588 GCF_000164805.1 Carlito syrichta | reverse complement strand
GATCGCCGGAGCCCAGCAGGTCAAGGTTGCGGTGGCCGGGAGTGGCCACTGCACTCCAGTCTGGGTGACAGAGTGAGACTCTAACTAAAAAAAAAAAACAAAAATACACAGGGACAACTATCACAGTGGAGAACCTCTCACTGGAATATCCATCACAGAGGAGACCAGACAGTGGGACACCCATCACAGAGGATGGCTAGTCTGTATGGCATTCTTTATGGATAAGGGTTAGGCACTCATAACAGAGGACAACCAGTCACTCAGGCACCTAAAACAAAGGAGGGCCAATCACTTAGGCACCAAGCATAGAGGATGCCCAGTCACTGGTGTAGCTATTAGAAGGAGGGCATATTTTGGGCATTGTGACAAAGACGTTTCATTCATTGGGGCACCCATCACAAAGGAGGCACAATCACTTGGGCATCCATCATAAAATGGGACTAGTCACTGGTGCACTGATCACAGAGGAAGCCTAGTTGTTAGGGAACCCATTATAGTTGAGGTTCAGACTCTATGGTGCCCATCATAGAAGAGGCTAGTCACTGGGAAACCCATCAGAGATGAGAACCAGTCTCTAGGTCACCAATTACAGAGGAGAACCAGTCACTGGTACACAAATCACAAAGGTGGGCCAGTCAAGGAGGCACTAAACACAGAGGAGGGGCAGTCACTGAGGCAGCAAGGCAGATGAAGGCCAATCACTATAAAAACACTAACAGAAGAGTGCCAATCACTGGGGAACCCATTAGAGAGAAGAACCCATCACTGAGCACCAAAAACAGAGGAGGGCAGTTAATGTAGTTTCCATAATAGAGGAGGTCCAGTCGTTGTTGCAGTCAACCGAGAGATTGGACAGTCAGAGGTGCACCCCTTAAAGAGAAAGGCGAGTCTCTGGGACACCCATTATAGAAGAGGTCCAGTCACTGGACCATCATCACAGAAGAAAGCCATTCACTGTGACACCTATCACAGAGAAAAGTCTGTCAGTTGAGTAGCCATCACAGAGGAGGGCTATTCACTGTGGCACCCAATTTTGAGATGGACCAGTCACATGAGCACCAATGGTGAAGAAGGTCTTATCAATGGAGTACATATATGAGGAAGGCCCAATCGCAGGACACCCTTCTAAATGGAGGACCATGACTGGGACATTCATTATGAAGGCATACCAGAAATTGGGCCACCAATCATAGATAAGAGCAAGTCACAGGGACACCTGTCACAGAGGTGAGTCACTGGCACACTCATAACACTGGAGGATCAGTCACTGAGGCACCCATGAAAGAAGACAGTCACTGAGTTACCCATCACAGATGAGGTAAGTCACTGGGGCACTGATCACAGTTGACAACTAGTTATTGAGGCATCAGAGAGGAGAGCCTGTCATTGAGGTCCCCCTCACAAAGGAATGCCTGCTACTGGTACAGGTATCATAGAATAGAGGTAATTACTGGAGTACCCATAAAAGAGAAGGACCAGTCACTAAGGAACCTTTCACAAAGGAGAGGCAGTTATTGGTTCACACGGCTATTAACTGTGACATCCGTTATAGAAGTTGGCCAGTCATGCGGGTACACCTCACAGAGGAAGGTAAGTCACTGAGACACCCACACAGAGGTCTTGTCACTGTGTCACCAATAAGAGAGGTAGATTAGTCACTGAGACACCCATTATTGAGGAAATTCAGTCACTGAGATAACCATCATAGAAGAGAGTCTGTCACTGGGACACCCTTACTGAAGAAGGGCAATCACTGGGACATCCATCTCAAAGGAGGTTTTGAAACTGGGACACCCATTATGGTGGAAAAAAGTTGCTGGGACAAACGTCACAGAGGAGGGAAAATAACTAGGACACCCATTATGGACCAGGACCAGTCACTGGGATACCCATGACCAAGGAGGCACATTTACTGGTGGCAACCATAATGGAGAAGGGCTAGACCCTGAGTGATCCATTCTTTTGGAAAACCAGTCCTGGGGCAGTGATTACAGAGAAAAGCTAGTCAACGGGCCACCCATCACAAAGGATGAATGGTCACTGGCACATTTTTTCATAAAGGAGAGCCAGTTGCTGGGACCCATCACAAGAGAGAGCCAGTCACTGGGGCACATTTCACAAAGGAGGTGTAATCACTAGCAATCCATCACAGAAGAGGGCTAGTCATTGTGACAGTCATCACAGAATAGTGCCAGGCACAGGGGCACTCAATACAGAGAAAGGCTAGTCACTGGTACAACCATCACAGAGAAGTGCTCATCACTGGGACACCAATTATCAACATGGCCCAGTTATTGGTATTCTAACCACAGTTGAGGCCTGTCACTTGGGTACCAATTACAGAGGGCATCTATCACACAGGAGAGTCTGTCACTGGAGCATCCATCACAGATGAGGCTAGTTATGAGTACACCCATAACAGTGGAGGGCCATTCACTTGAGTACCCATCACAGAGGAAACAAGTCACTGAGATACCCATCACAGATGAGGGCCAGTTACAGGAGCAACTATCAGAGAGAAGAACCAGACAATGAGGCACGAAAACATAGGGGAACTAGTAACTGAAACACACATTACATAGGTGGGCCAGTCACTGTTACACCCAACACAGAAGATGGCTACTCACTGTGGCACCCATAAAGAGAAGGACTAGTCCTAGAGACAGCTATGACAGAAGAGGGCCAGTCACTGGGGCACTCATTACAGAGGATGTTGGGCCACTGTTGCACAAGATACAGATGAGGGCCAGTCACTTGTTCACCCCTTATTAGGAACTCAGTCACTGGAGCACAGACCACAGAGAAAGACCAGGAACTGGGCCAGGAATAACAAAACATGAAGCAGTGTGGTACCCATCACAGAGGAGGGTCAGTCACTGTGGTATTTTTTCACAGAGGAAGGTCAGTCACTGAGGAACCTATTATTGAGGAGGCTTGTCACTGCTACATTTATCACAGAGGAGACCAGCCACTGGATCACTCATCAAAGAGAAGAGTTAGTCAATGGAGAAACCATCACAGATGAGGGCTAGTCACTGGAACACCAATTATAGAGGATGTCCACTTATTGGAACATACATTACAGAAGAGGGCTAGCCACTGGGGCATCTAATTTGGAGAAGGGCCAGTCATTGAGTCACTAATCTCAAAGAAGACCCAGTAAATACAGCACAAATTAAGAAGGAGACCCAAGCACAGGGACAACAATTACAGAGGAAGGTCAGTCACTGCGACCCCTATTGTGGAGGGATCTCAGAAATAGGAACACCCATAATAGAGGAGTGCCAGTATTTGGAGGAACCATTTTGGAGGAAGACCTCTTACTATGATTCCAAACATGAAAAAGGTAGGTCACTGCAGCACACATTCCAGATGATCGCCAATAACTGGGAATCTAATCACAGACGACACTCAGTCTCTGGGACACCCATCATATATGAAGGCCAATCATTGGGGAACTGATCACAGGAAAGGCTGAGTCACTTGGACACACGTTTTGAGGGAAGCCCAGTCACTGGAACACCAATCACAAAGGAGGGTCACTCAATTGGGCACCAAAGATGGAAGAGACTCAATAAAATAGACACCAATCACAGAGGGTTGCTGGTCACTGGGGCAAATATTAGAGATGGACCAGTCATGGGCACCAACCACAGTGAAGCCATTTTTACTGGCACACTCATAATAGATGACGGCCAGTCACTCGGGCACCAATATTTTGGAGGCCCATACATTGGGGGACCAAATACAGAGGATGACAGTCACTGGAAC
>NW_007099846.1:0-606 GCF_000164805.1 Carlito syrichta | reverse complement strand
CAGAAAAGGGTCATTTACTGTGGCATCTATCATAAAAGCGGACCACTCACAAAGCATACATCACAGAGTAGAGTTACTTGCAGGAACAATCACCACAGAAGACAGCTTGTTGCTCTTGCTCTGATCATAGAAGATGATCAGTCACTGGGGCACCAATCATGAAGAAGGACTTCTCACTAGGGCTCCCATTATAGATGATGGGCAGTCACTAGGACGTTAATCGCACTGAAGGACCAGTCAAAGAGACCCTCATCACAAAAGAAGGCTGGTCACTGGAGCATACATTATTGATGAAGCCCATTTAGTTGTTCAACCATTATAGATGACGGTTAGTTTCTGGGGCAATTATTTATTTTATTTTATTTTATTTTAAATCAATATTTTTTTATGGTTTTGTGGGGTACAGTTAAGGTTTATGTGTATAATTATGTTTCATTCAGGCACCCTTTTGATAAAAGGTGTTTCCCTTTCCCCAGACAGATATTTGCTACTGTTAATTCCATCCCCCCCATAGTTTCCCAGTACTGTCAGTCATTTTATTATAGTATTACATTGGATGTTCAAGGTCCATTATATGAGTTAGAACATGTGATATTCTGATCTTTG
>NW_007099845.1:0-359 GCF_000164805.1 Carlito syrichta | reverse complement strand
TGAGCCCAGCAGGTCGAGGCTGTGGTGGCCATGAGCGTGCTATTGCACTCCAGCCTAGGTGAATCCAACTCAAAAAAGAAAGGGAAGATGTTTCCCAGATGACTCTCATGGGAGAGCCAAGAACCATGGCCCCAGACTACACCCACTCAGTCAATGCCTCGTATCCGCCCCTCTTCCAGTAAACAGTGCTTAACTCTTGCATCGTTTCTAGAATGATTGAGATGATTTTCTTCCCCTTCGTTTCCAAAATGCATTTTTGGAAAATTCTGGGAAAAGCTTATCCTTACAAATGAAAACAAAATCTCAAGTGGATAAACTGACGTTTAAGAAATATGTCTCTGCCAGGCTCAGTGGCTCAG
>NW_007099844.1:0-427 GCF_000164805.1 Carlito syrichta | reverse complement strand
CACACTGCCAGCCAACGGACGCTTGTGGGGGAACGGGCCCCCTCCCGCCCCGCCGCTTCCTCACACCCCACCCTCCCCTGCGGGATGCAAGCCCTCCACGCGGCCTCAACCCTTCCCCCAGACGCCCACTTCTCCATGGCCCTCCCCAGCCACGTCCACGAAGGTGGCAGGGCCCCGCTGCCCCCACGCCCTCCTCCCTTCCCTCAGAGGCACACTGTCCTCACGCCCACCCCCAGACCACGTGGCTACGCAGGGCGTCCTCAGTCTCACCCTCCTTCCTGACGCACGTGCGGGCGCAGCCGCCCAGCACCAGGCCCCACTGCCTTTCCCCTAGCTCTTCAAGGGCCCTCCTGCAGGCCTGGTCCTCAGACCTCTTGTCTTCTCCATTGGCCCCAGCTCCTAGCTTTCATTTTTTTTTTTTTTTTTT
>NW_007099843.1:0-502 GCF_000164805.1 Carlito syrichta | reverse complement strand
CGATGCTCAGCAGGTAGAGGCTTGGGGGGGAAGGGAGGCGGGTGGGTGGGGAGCAGCTGGGGACAGGCGCAGAGGCTGCTTCCTCCCGCAGTGTCCTCGAGCCCCCCGTGGCCTGCCCCCAGTTTGCAGGGACGTGGCTCCTCGTGGCGGTGGGCTCTGCCTGTCGCTTCCTGCAGGAGCAGGGCCACCGGGCCGAGGCCACCGCGCTGCGTGTGGCTGCCCAGGACGCGGCCATGGCTGTCAGCACCTTCCAGAAGCTGTGAGTCCCAGACAGCCCCGCTCAGCACCCCCCACCGCGGGCTCCCTGACCCCGCCCCAGCTGCGGCCTGGACCCAGGGCCCCGGTTGGGGTCCCCACATCTGCGGCCCTTCCTCCCGCCCAGGGGTGGCATCTGCTGGGAGGTGCGCCAGCTCTACAGAGACACGGGGGTCCCCGGCCGCTTCCAGCTGCAAGGTGAGGCAAGGGCCCCGGGCGGGCCGCAGGGCCGGAGGGCGGGCCGGGG
>NW_007099842.1:0-494 GCF_000164805.1 Carlito syrichta | reverse complement strand
AGATGTAGATAAGAGCAGAGTTTTCTTTTTCTTTCTTTCTCTTTTTTTTTTTTTTGCGAATTAAATGTTATGTTTTTATTTACGTGAAAAAAGATAGGTCAAAAAATATAGCCATGAAATGGAGAAACAAATTTTATCACAGCTAAAAATGGACATGTCTAGACTTAGAAATTATTTTTCTTAGGAGGAGTACAAGTACTCATTTTCTATCTTTCAAGCGACCCATAATTTTGCCATAAAATCCCCAACGGCGTAGAATATACAATTGATTTAAAAATGTTGATTTAGTGAAGCCAATGAATTTTTTTTAATCAACATTTTTATTATGATATTGTCAAGTACAGTTAGGGGTTAGGTATACAAATATGCTTCATTCAGGCCCCCTTGTTGGTAACAGGTGTCTCCCCATCCCCAGACAGATGTTTACTACCATTGGTCCCATCCCACTTCCCTGCCCCCCCCCCACATAGTTTCCCACCCCTGTCAGTCATTTT
>NW_007099841.1:0-393 GCF_000164805.1 Carlito syrichta | reverse complement strand
GCCACCGCGGCCTCGACCTGCTGGGCTCCAGCGATCCTTCCGCGTCAGCCTTCCGAGTAGCCGGAACTATAGGCGCGCGCTACCACGCCCGGCTGATTTTTGATTTGTTGTGGAGATGAGGTCTCGTCAAGTTGCCCAGGCAAGTCTCGAACCCGCGGGCTCAACAATCCACTCACCTCGGCCTCCCAAGGCGCGGGATTACAGGCTGAGCCACAGAGCCCAGCTACCTTTTCTTTTTAAACCATCACTTTACCTCCCCAATCTCTAACCCTCACTAGAAGTTCTCAGGTAAGGTTGGGCTCAGTGGCTCAGCCTGTAATGCCGCGCTTGGGGAGCCCGCGGGTTCGAGACCCGCCTGGGCAACTTGGCGAGACCTCATCTCTACAATAAATC
>NW_007099840.1:0-437 GCF_000164805.1 Carlito syrichta | reverse complement strand
CAAAAAAAAAAAAAAAAAGAAAGGATTTTAAAAGATGCAATGGAACCTCTAGAGATGAAAGTTACAATATCTTGCTGGGCACGGTGGTTCACGTCTATAATCCCAGGAGTTTAAGAGGCCGAGGTGAGAGGATTGCTTGGACAACTTGGCAAGACCTTGTCTCTACAATAAATAAAAAAAATTAGCCAGGCATGGTAGCATGCACCTGTAACTCCAGCTACTTGGAAGGCTGAGGTGGAAGGATCGCCTGAGCCCAGCAGGTCAAGGCTGCAGTAGCCATGAGCGTGCCACTGTACTCCAGCCTGGGCAACAGAGTGAGACTCCAACTCAAAGAAAGAAAAGAAAAATAGTAGTAAACTTGAAAATATAACAGTAAAAACTATTTAAAATAAAACAGATTTTTTTTTTTTTTTTTTAGTCAGAGTCTCACTCTTGTC
>NW_007099839.1:0-379 GCF_000164805.1 Carlito syrichta | reverse complement strand
CCTTGACCTGCTAGGCTCAGGTGATCCTTCCACCTCAGCCTTCCAAGTAGCTGGAACTACAGGCGCACACCACCATGCCCGGTTAGTTTTTGTGATTTTTGTTGTAGAGACAAACTAGGACTCACCAAGTTGCCCAGGCTGGTTTCCAGCCCTTGGATTCAGGCAATCCTCTCACCTCAGCTTCCCAAAGTGCTGGGATTACAGGTGTGAGTCACTGTGCCCAACACAATGTTGTTGTTGTTGTTTTTTTGAATTGGAGTTGCACTCGGTCGCCCAGACTGGAGTGTAGTGGGTGCTCCTGGCCACCGCAGCCTTGACCTGCTGGGCTCCGGCGATCCTTCCCCCTCAGCCTTCCGAGTAGCCGGAATTACAGGCGTGC
>NW_007099838.1:0-431 GCF_000164805.1 Carlito syrichta | reverse complement strand
GAAGATGTGGGCTGACCCAACCCCCCACCCGTCCATCCAAGTCCTGGTTCCCCTGCTTGTCTATGGGTCCCCCATCAAACCCTCGTTGTCCATGCAGAAGGAACGCGGTACACAAGTCTGAAAACCCAGGTGGCAGGAGCAACCTCAGAGAAACAGGGCTTGAGTCACAGCTGCCATCAGCCCTTTCGAACTCCAAACACTGGCCCTCACTCTGCCCACTAAGAACCCAACCACAAAGAGGAAAGGACAATCTCTTTTTCAATATTTTTAAAAATTTACTTATAAAAAAAAAAATTGGAGCCGGGCTTGGTGGCTCGGCCTGTAATCCCGCTCCTTGGGAGGCTGAGGTGAGTGGTTTGCCTGAGCCCACGGGTTCGAGACCCACCTGGGCAACTTGGTGAGCCCTCGTCTCTACAATAAATAAAAAATTA
>NW_007099837.1:0-517 GCF_000164805.1 Carlito syrichta | reverse complement strand
CTGGAGTGCAGTGGCCACTCCCAGCCACTGCAGCCTCGACCTGCTGGGCTCCAGTGGTCCTTCCACCTCAACCTTCCAAGTAGCTGGAACTACAGGCGGGCGCTGCCACGCCCAGCTAATTTTTTTCCAGAGATGAGGTCTCGCCAAGTTACACAGGCGGGTCTCGAACCCACGGGCTCAGGCAATCCACTCCCCTCAGCCTTCCAAAGCATGGGATCACAGGCTAAGCCGCCGAGCCTGGCCTCTCCAAACTTTAAATACATTTTTCTATTGTTGGAGTCCTACACTGTCACCCAGGCTGGAGTACAGTGGCAAGCTCAGAGTCACTAGAGCCTCACTCTGCGGGGTTCAGGTGATCCTTCTACCTAAGCCTTCCAAGTAGCCGGAATTACAGGCGCATGTTACCACACCCAGCTAATTTTTTTTTTTTTTTTTTTTGAGTTGGAGTCTCACTCGGTTGCCCAGACTGGAGGGCAGTGGCCGCTCCCAGCCACCGCAGCCTCGCCTGCTGGGCTCC
>NW_007099836.1:0-400 GCF_000164805.1 Carlito syrichta | reverse complement strand
GTTGCCCAGGCAGGTCTCGAACCCGCAGGCTCAGGCAATTCACTCACCTCAGCCTCCCAAAGGCGCAGGATTACAGGCTGAGTCACTGAGCCCGGCTCTGAGTGTATTTTTAGCTTCTGCATGATAGGGTATTGCTTCACTGTTCTCCGGATGACTGTATCAGTTTACACTCCCACTAGCAGGGTATGAGAGAGTTCCAAAATTGCTTTCATGGGTGGTCTAGGTGCTGGCATCGGTGCATAGCTTCCCAAGGGGAGTACTTTGAAAGTGACCATTGTGTTATTCAGCAGTGAGAAATGTAGCACTCTTTCTAGGATTGAGTTTGCGAACTTAATTGTCGGACCCTGTATTTTTGTGTTTTATTGGCCATTAGGCTTTCTTTTTTTTTTTTTTTTTTTTT
>NW_007099835.1:0-384 GCF_000164805.1 Carlito syrichta | reverse complement strand
CTCTAAATGGATCAAAGAACTAAATGTAAAACCTCAAACTATAAGAATCCTAGAAGAAAACGTAGGAAACACCCTTACAGAAATTGGAATAGGCAATCAATTCCTGATCAACTCTACAAACAACATTTTAATGATTTTGTCCTGTATCCATTTCACCCATGCCTTATACATACAAGAATAAACAGCTAGACCACACCCTTTCTTAAACTGCGTGTCATGCTTCAGACATTAAAAAGTCTTAAACAGCCGGGCTTGGTGGCTCAGCCTGTAATCCCGTGCCTTAGGAGGCTGAGGTGAGTGGGATTACCTGAGCCCGCGGGTTCGAGACCTGCCTGGGCAACTTGGTGAGACCTCATCTCTACAATAAATCAAAAAATTAGCCGG
>NW_007099834.1:0-454 GCF_000164805.1 Carlito syrichta | reverse complement strand
TGATGGCCATCCTGACTGGAGTTAAGTGGTATCTCAGTGTGGTTTTAATTTGCATTTATTGGTGATTAATGAGGATGAGCATTTTTTCCTGTATCTGTTGACTGCTTGAATGCCTTCTCCTGATAAGTGTCAATTCATATTTTTTGCCCACTTTTTATTATTTTATTTTATTTTTTAATTTATATTTTAAAGATGTGTGATACAATTCAGGATTAGGTATACAAGTGGACACTGTACAGGTAAAGTTTGGATCTCCCATTGGTCCTCACTTTGCCTGGTTTGAGATCAGGTACTTTTATTCATATTGTGCCCCCCAGCCCAGCAGTATTGCACTACTGCCAGTCCCTTTTTTTTTTTTTTGAGTTGGAGTCTCACTCTGTCGCCCAGACTGGAGCCGCTCCCGGCCACTGCAGCCTTGACCTGCTGGGCTCCGGTGATCCTTCCACCTCAACCT
>NW_007099833.1:0-395 GCF_000164805.1 Carlito syrichta | reverse complement strand
TCCACTCACCTCAGCCTCCCAAAGGTGCAGGATTACAGGCTGAGCCACCCGAGCCCGACAAGACATAATCTTACTGGATTAGGGCTCCACTGGATTAGGAGGACCTCTGTTACCTCCTAAAGACTCTATCTCCAGATATAATGACAACACATGAATTTGGGGGGAACAGTTCAATCCTTAGCTGCTGTCATGGTCCCATCTTATTGGTCCCATCTTATCACTGCCCCATCTTATTGGATATGAGTGACCTATCTCGGTGGTGTTGCCAAAATTCACTTTTTTTTTTTTTTGAGTTGGAGTCTCACTCTGTCACCCAGACTGGAGTGCAGTGGCTGCTCCCAGACACCGCAGCCTTGACCTGCTGGGCTCCAGCAATCCTTCTGCCTCAGCCATCC
>NW_007099832.1:0-547 GCF_000164805.1 Carlito syrichta | reverse complement strand
AAAATTAGCCGGGCGTGGTGGCATGTCTGTAGTTCCAGCTACTTGGAAGGCTGAGGTGGAAGGATCGCCTAAGTCCAGCCAGTCGAGGCAGCGGTTGCCGTGAGCGTGCCACTGCACTCCAGCCTGGGCAACAGAGTGAGACTCCAACAACAACAAAAATAATAATAAGGAATGGTAGTACATTATACTCACCGTATGTGTCCTGGAGTTCAGTCCTTTTTAGATTCATGTTTTTGAAGTATAGTTGCTAGAATAGTTTATATTTATTTAAGATTTTGATAGCAATTGCTAGATTGCTCTGTAGAAGTTAAACCAGTTTCACTCCCACTGGTAATGCGTGAATACCATTTTTCCACATCCTGCTGACATTGGTACTGTCAAAGTTTTTATTTTGGCTAAGCTGATAGTAGTTACTTTACATTCTCTTATTATGAATAGTATTGAGTTGCTTCATATTTTTAAGTTACTTCTTTTCTTTTTTCTTCTTTATTTCAATAGCTTTAGGGGGTACAAGTAGTTTTTGGTTACATGGATGTATTGTATAGGG
>NW_007099831.1:0-383 GCF_000164805.1 Carlito syrichta | reverse complement strand
GCAGTCCCGGGTCGCGTAGGAGTTCGCAGGGCAGAGCCTTGCAGGCGTTCGCCCGGGCTGTCACTCGACGCCCGGCCCGGCCGGATGTGGCGTTCCGGGGGCGCCACGGGGCTGCCAAGGGTCCCCCCACAGACCTCCGCCCGCACCTCGTGGGCCGCCCCTCCCCCCGAATGCCCCCCTGCTGCCCCCAACGCCGGGGATGCCGCTGGCAGAGCCAAAGCCCCTCCCTCCTGGCGGCCAAGCACCCATGGGGCGCCTTGTGTTTGCGCGTGTGTGGTCCTGCGGCTTCCGGGCCGCCCGCAGACCTGCCCTTGCCCCTCGGCGGGGCGTGTCTGGCTGGGGGCTCCGGGGGCTGCCGGGTGAGGACCCCTCCTCCGGGAAGC
>NW_007099830.1:0-416 GCF_000164805.1 Carlito syrichta | reverse complement strand
GTGACAATCAGCCCCTCCCCCCCTTCCGCCGGGCTCCCCCCCCCCACCAACCTCAAGCCGATCACAATATATCCGCAGTCCAGGCCCGGGGCAGTCTGCCCGTCTCTGGGATGCCAGATTTTGTTTTTTGTTTTTGTTTTGTTTTTTTATAAAGGACAAGCTAAGTAAAAAACCCACCGCCCCCCGCTAAGCCCAGACCGAGAAAACCCAGCCGCGACGGAAGGTGTCGACCCACAGACGATGAATCCCGAGCCAGAGAAGAAGGCGCCGAGAGGCCCTCCGCCGTGCGCTCACCGGCGACCCCCCCGCATCCGTGCCTGCACAAGATCAGCTTCCGTCACAGAAGCAGCTTCTGCTCCTCTCCCCGAGCCTGGCTGCATCTCTCAGCCCCGGCCTGCCGCGCGCCGCACCCCCAG
>NW_007099829.1:0-360 GCF_000164805.1 Carlito syrichta | reverse complement strand
ATGTGAAGAATGTGGCAAAGCCCTTTGTTGTCAAGGAGGACTTGCTGGACATAAGACCATCCATACTGGAGAGATACCCTGTAGATGTGAAGAATGCAGCAAAGGTTTTCACTCTCATACACTACTTGCTTGACATGTCAAGATACATACTGTTGAGAAACCCTACAAATATGAAGAGTGTGGCAAAACATTTCACTCTCCTAAAGGATTTGCCGGACATAACACAATCCATACTGGGGAGAAGCCTTACAAATGTGAAGAATGTGGCAAAGTCTTTCACTCTCATACACTACTTGCTCGACATGTCAAAATCCATAATGTTGAAAAACCCTACAAATGTGAAGAGTGTGGCAAAACATT
>NW_007099828.1:0-448 GCF_000164805.1 Carlito syrichta | reverse complement strand
TATACTGTGATGCTCAGAGTTCTCTCTTCTAATTGTAAGTTGCTCCAGAAAACATAAAAACGGGTATGTATCCTGAGATCAATCACAGGTGGAAAACAATGTATATAAGAAATGTGGAGTTTATATTTTGGTTTATTTGGAGACCCACCATGATCCTAGAGAGTGGATGAGAATGAGGATTGAGGCTACAGTAAAAAAAAAGATTTCCCAGGTGAACAACTCTTGCCATCTATGTACAGTCCCTGGAAACAGGTATGTTTATTTGAGGTGGTATGAGTTTGTGTGCATCAGGGTGTGGCAAGTCTGTGTAAGTCTGTGTGATGTGTTTGTGAATGTGTGTTTACTTGTATACTTATTTTAGGAAAACATACTATTATTACACAGTACAATTTTCAGTGACAGTTTTCTTAAAAAAATTTCAGGTTGTGCAGTGTATCCATTTTAATTG
>NW_007099827.1:0-380 GCF_000164805.1 Carlito syrichta | reverse complement strand
TAGCTAGCTGGTTAAGTGTGCTGGCTAGCCAGCTTGCCAGCTTAAATCAGCTAGGTAAGTGAGCTGGCTAGCCAGGTGACTAGATAGGTAGCCAACTATTTAAGGTAGCTGTCTAGCCAGCTCACTTGCTGGTTAAGTCAGCTAGTTAAGTCACCTGGCAATGAGCTGGCCAGCTAGTTAAGTTAGCTCATTAAGTCAGTTAGCTATCTAGCAGGTTAGCTAGGTAAAAAAGTTAATTAATTGAGACGGCTAGTCATCAGGCTAGCTAGTTATTTCAGCTAGTTAAGTCAGCTGGCTAGCTAGGAAGCTAGCTATATGTCAGCAAGTCATGTCAGCTAGTTAGCTAGTTAAGTCAGCTAGTTAAGTCAGCTGGCTAGCTA
>NW_007099826.1:0-371 GCF_000164805.1 Carlito syrichta | reverse complement strand
GTGGGATAGAAAGTCAGCTTAACTTGCCAGTCACTCTGCTGGTCAGCTGGCTAGCCAGCCATATTAATTATCTGGCCACCTACCGGACCAGACAGATTACCAGTAATCTTAACTTGCAAGCCACCTAGCTAGCCAGCTGGCTAACCTGCTGACTTAACTATCTGACTTAACCAGAGAGCCTACTGGCTAGCCAGCTGGCTTAACAAACTAGCCACCGAGTTAGCTAGCTGGCAACCCAGCTCACTTAACTCGCTGACTTTACTAGCTGGCCAGCCGGCTAGCCAGATGACTTAATTACCTAGCTACCTACCTAGCCAAGTGGCTACCCAGTTGATTTAACTAGCTGATTTAACCTGCTAGGCAGTGGCTAG
>NW_007099825.1:0-500 GCF_000164805.1 Carlito syrichta | reverse complement strand
GGGGGCCTCTGGGGCGGGTGGGAGCCAGGGAGGCTTCTGAGCAGAGGACTTGGGTTCTAGCAGGCGCCCTGTGGCGGCCACGTGGGAAAAGGCAGCGAACAGGGCGCCCAGCCAGGAAGCAGCTGTCACTCACTGCCGGTGCTGGAGGCGCCGTCCAGACAGGGGAAAGCTGTGGGGATGATTTGGGACACTTGAAAAAAATTTATTTATTTGTTGTAGAGACGAGGTGTCGCCAAGTTGCCCAGGCTGGTCTCCAAGCCACAGGATCAGGCAATCCACTCGCCTCGGCCTCCCAAAGTGCTGGGATGACAAGCTGAGCCACCGAGCCTGGCCTAATTTTTAAATCTTTTTCTAGAGACAGAGTCTCACTGGGTTGCCCAGGCTGGTCTCGAACACTTGGACTCAGGCAGTCTTCCCACCTTGACCTCCCAAAGTACTGGGATTACAGGTGTACACCACCATGCCTGGCTGATTTGGGACACTTTTTTTTTTTTTTTTTT
>NW_007099824.1:0-385 GCF_000164805.1 Carlito syrichta | reverse complement strand
GGAAACTGCTAGGGGAGGGAGGGGCATACCTCATCAACAAGGGTAGCTGCATAATCAATGTTTGTATACCTAACCCTGAATTGTACTCCACATTTTTATAATAAGTAAATACAAATAAAAGTGTTTGACAAAATCCAATTCTCATTAATTATTTAAAAAAAAAACTCTCAGTAAGTTAGGAATACAAGAGAACGTCCTCAACTTGATAAAGGCTTTCTACAAAAAGCTACAGCTAACATCATACTTAATAATGAAAAGCTAGAAGAGTTTCCACTACGATCAAGAACAAGCTAGACATACAGCTGGCAAATATTTTTTCCCAGTCTGTAGGCTGTCTCCCTGCTCTCTTGATAATTTCTTTGGCTTTGCAGAAGCTTGTCAGTTT
>NW_007099823.1:0-505 GCF_000164805.1 Carlito syrichta | reverse complement strand
CCGGCACCGTGGGAGGCCGAGGCGGGAGGGTGGCCGGAGGCCGCGAGGTCACCCCAAAAGCAGAGCGGAGGCAGGAGCGGAAGCCCGGGCGGGTAGGAGGGGGCCGAGGCCAAGACACGGGGTGGGGGGGGGGGAGGGCTCGCCTGTTGAGGAAGGTGTTCCCGAAGGGGTTGAGCTTGCGGAAGGGCTTGTCGGGGTCGACCACCAGCGCGTTGCCAGGCACGGTGCCCTCGGCGTCGCCGTGCATGACGGCCACGAAGCAGTCGGTGGTGGGCTCGGGCCCCACGCGCGAGCCGGGCACCTCCTGCTCCAGCAGGTACTGGATGAAGCTGGTCTTGCCGGTGCTATACTGGCCGGCCACCAGCACCATGGGCTTGCCGTCGAAGTCCGCGTCCTCCAGCGCCGGCGAGTGGAAGGCCCCGAAGCGGTAGTGCTCCTCCAGCGGGAGCAGCTTGGCGCGGTAGAGCTCCTTGAGGGCCGCGGTCACCGTGCGGATGGCCTCGGG
>NW_007099822.1:0-383 GCF_000164805.1 Carlito syrichta | reverse complement strand
GTCTCACCAAGTTGCCCAGGCTGGTCTCGAACCCCTGGGTTCAGGCAATCCTCTTGCCTCAGCCTCCCAAAGTGCTGGGATTGCAGGCATGAGCCACTGCACCCTGTGGAACAGAAAAGTTTTCTGAGGAACAGAAAAGTTGCTGTGGGTGCGTGCAGCCAGCCGGGCGGGGGAGGACGCACTTGGCGAGCAGTGGGGTCAAGAGGTAGGTGGGGCCCGCCAGGTGGAGCCTTGGGGCCCCTGCAAGGAATAAGGGCTCCGTTCTCAATGCAGCGAAACAGGGTTTCCCCGGGGGCGGGGTGGGGGTTTCATTTTCAGGAGACACCCGTGGCTGCTGTGCGGACGCTGGCTGTGGGGAGGCACAGGGCGGGGGAGCGGGAGGC
>NW_007099821.1:0-374 GCF_000164805.1 Carlito syrichta | reverse complement strand
CCTCGAACCCGCGGGCTCAGGCCATCCGCTCGCCTCAGCCTCCCAAAGGCGCGGGATGACAGGCTGAGCCACCCAGCCTGGCTTGTGGCCAATTTTTTAAAAGCTTCATTGTAGGGATGAGGTCTCGCCAAGTTGCCCGGGCGGGTCTCGAACCCGCAGGCTTAGGCAGTCCATTCGCCTCGGCCTCCCAAAGTGCTGGGATGACAGGCTGAGTCACCACACCCGTGATGTCAGGCACCAAGTGCCGCCTGCCTCTCTGAGCCCACCCCGTGGCCTGTGGGGGTGCCATCCCCCCCCAGAAGGGAGCCTTAGGGTCAAGTTGGGATGTCAGCTGTACGGGGCAGAGGGGGGATCTGAAGCAGGCTCTGTCTGCC
>NW_007099820.1:0-361 GCF_000164805.1 Carlito syrichta | reverse complement strand
GCTGACTTAACAAGCTAGCTGCCTAGCTACCCAGTTGACTTAACTAGCTGAAATAACTAGTGTGCCAGATGGCTACACATCCCATGTAACAAGCTTTTTAATTAGATAGCCAGCTGGCTAGACAACTGATTTAATGTGCTGACATAACTAAATAGCCAGTTGACTATACTAGTTGACATATCTAGCTGGTCAGCTGTCTAGCCAGGTGACTTTATTACCTAGTTATCTAGCTAGCCAATAGCCTAGCTGACTGATTTATCTAGCTGACTTAATGAAGTATTTAGCTGGCTAGCCATCAGAATTAACTAGTTAGCTACCTAGCTCAACAGCTATATAGCAAGCTGATTTAGCTAGCTGACAT
>NW_007099819.1:0-490 GCF_000164805.1 Carlito syrichta | reverse complement strand
TCGTCCTCCCCGCCCGCCCCACCCTGGGCGTCCCTCCCCAGCGGGCGAGGCCTCAAGTAGTGGAGGCTCTTAGGGACCCGAAGGCCCGAGCCTTCGTTCTCATTTCTTTTTTTTTCTTGAGACAGGGCCTCACCCTGTCGCCCAGGCGGGAGGGTCACCGCCTCCCTCCCACTCCTAGGCTTGAGTGATCCTCACAGGCAGGAACCACCACAGCTGGCTGAATTTATTTGGATTTTTGCGTGGAGACGAGGTCTTGCTTTGTTGCTCAGGCTGGCCTTGAACTCCTGGCCTCGGGTGATCCTCCTGCCTCAGCCTCCCCAAGTGCTGGGGTTACAGGTGTGAGCCTTGGCGCCCGGCCAACGCAGCCTCGACCTCCTGGGCTCCGGCGATGCTTCCGCCTCAGCCTTCCGAGTGGCCGGAATTACAGATGTTTTGATGTATGGTAGAGATGAGGTCTCGCTGCCCAGGCGGGTCTCGAACCCGCGGGCTC
>NW_007099818.1:0-441 GCF_000164805.1 Carlito syrichta | reverse complement strand
TGCCCAGGAGGGTCTCGAACCCGCGGGCTCCGGCAATCCACTCGCCTTAGCCTCCCAAAGCGCGGGATTACAGGCTGAGCCACCGAACCTGGCTAATTCATTAAGTTTTAAGGGGAACACATTGCATGAGAACATCTTCCATGGATTAACAGCAGTAGCTAAAAGAGTTCACAACTGTTCATTATGCAGTTACCTTGTTTGAGTGGCCATGAGCGTGCCACTACACTACAACCTGGGTGACAGAGTAAGACTCCAACTGAAAAAAAAAAAAAAAGACAATGAGAAATATAAAAATTCTGATAAAATTTCAAGGAAAAATTTTTATAGATAAAAAAGAATACTCAGCTGGACTCGGTGGCTCAACCTGTAATCCCGCGCCTTTGGGAGGCTGAGGTGAGTGGATTGCCTGAGCCCGCGGGTTCGAGACCCGCCTGGGCAACT
>NW_007099817.1:0-361 GCF_000164805.1 Carlito syrichta | reverse complement strand
TCTACAGATTCAATACAATACCCATTAAGCTACCAATATCATTCTTCTCAGAGCTGGAAATTACAATACAGAAATTCATATGGAAACATAAACGACCACGAATAGCTAAAACAATCCTTAGCAAAATAAACAAAGCAGGAGGTATCACACTTCTGGACTTCAAACTTTACCATAAGTCTACAGTAATAAAAACAGCCCAGTATTGGTACAAGAACAGATATATAGACCAACAGAACAGGATAGAGATTCCGGAAGCAAATCCTCAATACCTCAACCAACTCATCTTTGACAAAGCTTCCAACAACCACCACTGGGGAGAGGAGAATCTATTCAATAAATGGTACTGGGAAAGCTGGCTGAC
>NW_007099816.1:0-395 GCF_000164805.1 Carlito syrichta | reverse complement strand
AGGTAGCTACCTAGCTAGACAGCTGACTTAACTACCTGAAATAACGAGCTAGCCAGCAGATTAGCCATCTGACTTAATTAGCTTTTTAACTAGCTAGCCATCTGTGTAGCCAACTGTCTTAATGACCAGACATAAATAGCTATCCAGTTGGTTATCCAGCTGATTTAACTAGCTGAATTAACTAGCTAGACAGCAGGCTTGATAGCTGCTTATCTAGCTAGCTACATAACTAGCTAGTTGACTAGTTAGCTGACAACTAGCTAACTTCACCAGCTAGCAGCTGGCTAGACAGCTGAATTAACTAGCCAGCTGGTTAGCCAGCACACTCAACTAACTGACTTAACTAGTTAGCCAGCTGGCTAGCCAGCTGACTTAACTAGCTCAGCACCTAGCTT
>NW_007099815.1:0-377 GCF_000164805.1 Carlito syrichta | reverse complement strand
GAGGGGGTGCCTCCTCAGGCGGAGGTGGGACCTTGGGTGGGGGCGGGGCTCCAGAAAAAAAAAAGTTGGTTTGTTGTATTGTAATTTTTCTAGAATCCACCAATATGTCAGTAGGAGGGCCTCCTGCTTATCTAGCTCTGATCAATTTTCTTTTCTTTTCTTTCTTTCTTTCTTTTTTGTTTGCTTGTGAGTCAGGATCTCACTCTGTTGGCCCAGCTGGAGTGCAGCAGCACAATCCCAGTTCACTGCAGCCTCAACTTCCTGGGCTTAGGTAGTCCTTCAGCCTCAGTCTCCTGAGTAGCTGGAACTATAAGTGCACACCACCATGCTTGAATAATTTTTTGATTTTTTTTTTTTTTTTGGTAGAGATGGGATCT
>NW_007099814.1:0-375 GCF_000164805.1 Carlito syrichta | reverse complement strand
TTATTTACTGTAGAGACGAAGTCTCACCAAGTTGCCCAGGCTGGTCTCAAATCCTGGGCTCAGGCAATCCTCTCGCCTCCGCCTCCTAAAGTGCTGGAATTTCTGTGTATCTTTAAAACCTAGATTTAGGCAAGGCGTGGTGGCTCAGCCTGTAATCCCAGCACTTTGGGAGGCCGAGGTGAGAGGATTACCTAAGCCTGAGGTTCGAGGCCAGCCTGGGCAACTTGGTGAGACCTTGTCTCTACAATAAATCACAAAAACTAGCCTGGTGTGGTGGCGTGCGTCCGTAGTTACAGTTACATGGAAGGCTGAGGCGGAAGGATCACCTGAGCCCAGCAGGTCAAGGCTGCAGTGGCTGTGAGTGTGCCCCTGCAC
>NW_007099813.1:0-473 GCF_000164805.1 Carlito syrichta | reverse complement strand
TATTTCCATCACAAGATGACAGATTCTCTAACAACCTAGGTCTCTAAATTACGTGTGTGAACACAACGCCATGCACGCTACAGCTATTTACCGTAAGAAATGAATATTTATTTGTAAAGTCACCGTGATGTTGGCCTATTCTGACTAATAGTTTAGGGGGAATATTTAGTGGCCAAGACTTTACAAAACTGGAAGTAGGAAAATAAGAGAAGATCCTGGGAAATTGTATTTGGAAGAGATGAGGATAACAGTCTGTAGTTACGGATTGTGTATATGCAAGTCTCTCCTGTATCTCTGAGTTTAGGCAGGATGAATAATTACTAGTTTCCTTTTGAGAGAAAGACACCAATGGGAATATAATGGCATGTTTTTTTTCATATTTGGACTCTCATTACATCTCATGATAAATTTCATAAGATATAACTTTGTTATTGCTTAGCTGGTCATTTTTATGGCACATCAAGCTGCATCTT
>NW_007099812.1:0-492 GCF_000164805.1 Carlito syrichta | reverse complement strand
CCACGCGGCGCCCTCTTCCGGTGTGCTCCCCCAGGCCCTCCCCTGGCTCAGCCTTCTTGCCCGAAAACGAGGGGTGATGGCGGCACCCGCTGGGCTGCGGCTGCTAATGCAGCTCCACAGGCGTTGGGGCCCTCCCGTTGCCGCCGTGTCCAGGGTGGGCCTGCCGGGCCAGGGTCAGGCTTCCTTCTTGGCCCTCCTGGCCTGCAGCTCCGCCACGTGCCCACGAAGCTCTGCATGACCCTGGGTGGGCGCCCGAGGGCCTGTGCCACCTGAGGCTGCGCAGGGGGGCAGGATTCGCCCCCGGGCAGCCTGAGCTCCAGTGGCCGGCTGGCTCCCTTCCCCCACAGGCCAGCGGAGCCTGCACCACCGTGGAGACACCCTGGAGACCCTGGTCCTCCTGAACCCATCGGACAAGTCTCTGTGTGACGAGGTGGGGGCGGCCGCCGTCCCGGGGCGCTGGGTCACCCTGTCCCAGTCTCCACACTGCCCGGG
>NW_007099811.1:0-390 GCF_000164805.1 Carlito syrichta | reverse complement strand
GCTTCTGGAATCTCTGTCCTGTTCCATTGGTCTATATGCCTGTTCTTGTACCAGTACCAGACTGTTTTGATTATTGTAGCTTTATAATACAGTTTAAAGTCTGGGAGTGGGATACCTTCTGCTCTGTTGTTTTTGCTGAAGATTGTTTTGGCAATTTGTGGTCATTTATGTTTCCATATGAATTCTTATATTATCATTTCCAGGTCTGAGAAGAATGCTGCTGGCAATTTAATAGGTATTGCATTAAATCTGTAGATTGGTAGGATGGATGTCCTTACAATGTTGATTCTTCAAATTCATGAGCATGGAATATTTTTCCATTTGTTTGTATCATCTTTGATTTCTTTGAGCAGTGTTTTGTAGTTTTCATTGTAAAGGTCTTCCACATCT
>NW_007099810.1:0-402 GCF_000164805.1 Carlito syrichta | reverse complement strand
GACGACTTAGCTTTTTTAACACGTTGGCTGACTACTCGGCAGTCTTATTTACTGGTTTAACGAGTCGGCCGACTAGTCAGCAGTATAGTCACCTGGGTTAATTGTTGACTAACGAGTTGTACCACTAGTCATCAGTGTTTACAAGTTGCCTACTGGTTGGATGACCTAACTAGTCGGCCTACTAGTTGTCCGACAGTTTAGCTGACCTCACTAGCCAGCCGTCTAATTAGCTGAGCTAACTTGTCGGCTATCAAGTTGGCCGACTAGTCAGCTGATTGTTTAGCTGACTTAACTAGTTGGCTGGCTAGTCGACCAACCATTTATCTGAGTTTACTAGTCGGTCAGTGAGTTAGCCAACTGGTCTGCTGACTTAACTAGTTTGCCATCAAGTGAGCCGACTGG
>NW_007099809.1:0-384 GCF_000164805.1 Carlito syrichta | reverse complement strand
GAATAGCCACATAGGTACTCTGATCTTCAATGTTAAGTTGACTTAGGATGATACACGTCTGGAATCTCAACATGTTTCAATTTGTGCACATTAAAATATTGAGCATTTATGTGAGAAATATATTAGTGTCAAAGTTGAAACCAAATGTACAGTGTATTCTAATGTATTAATAGGAAAGGAAGTTTTCATGGGAGTTGTGCCCTCCTCTTCGAAATCAATCTCTTCAAAATGAACATTTTTATCCCCAATCCTGGATTAAAAAGTTAAATTAAATCTTAATATTAAATCTGTAGATTAAAAGAGTTAAAAAAATGGAAGAAAACAAATAAAGTCAGTTGCTCGTTTTACAGCTTTTATTTATGTATTTATTTTATTTAAATTGTT
>NW_007099808.1:0-467 GCF_000164805.1 Carlito syrichta | reverse complement strand
TCACTGGGCACCCATCGCAATGGAGGTCTAGTCATTGGGGCACCTATTTTGGAAAAGACCCAGTTACTTGGAAATCCATCACAGAAGGGGCCTAGTCACTGCAGTACACTTCATATAAGAAGGTCAGTCACTGAGGCACCAATCAAAGGAAAGGCATAGTCACTGGACTGCCCATTATGGAGGAGACCCATTCACTGGGACACCCATCACAAAGGAGGATGTCCATCACAGTGGGGCACTTATTTTGGTGGAGGGTCTCTCACTGCACCAATCACAGAGGAGACACAGTCACAGGGTCACTAATTATGGAGAAAGATCTGTCACTAGGGCTCCAATATGGGGAACAGCAAGTCACTGAGTCATGAATCAAAGAGAAAGGTCAAAGTGACACCCATCACAGAGAAGGGCGAGTGGTTGGGGTACCCATTTTTTAGGACTAATCACTGGTCCCCCATCACAAAGGTGGG
>NW_007099807.1:0-380 GCF_000164805.1 Carlito syrichta | reverse complement strand
TCTCGAACCCGCGGGCTCAGGCAATCCACTCACCTCAACCTCCCAAAGGCACGGGATTACGGGCTGAGCCACCGAGCCCGACTGCAACTATAATGTTTTTATGGCATTTTATAAGTTCTTCTATCTCATCTATTCTCTCTGTGGTAGGAATTGCAATCTCCAGGTTACAACTGAGGCCTAGGGTGAAGAGGTGACTATGACTTGCTTCAGTCACACAACTTGGGAGACATTTGCTCTGAGGGCTCTGTTCTTTTTGGGAAATGTGTCTCAGGCAACGGCTAAATACATATAGTTCTCTGCTTGTTGCTATCAGGATTCCTTTCTTTTTCTTTCTTTTTTTTTTTTTTTTCAGTAGGAGTCTTTGTTGCCCAAACTGGAGT
>NW_007099806.1:0-405 GCF_000164805.1 Carlito syrichta | reverse complement strand
TTCTTGCTATTGTGAACAATGCTGCAATAAACATACGTGTGCAGGTATCCTTTTTATAGAGTGATTTGAGTTCTTCAGGATATATTTCCAGTAGGGGGATTGCAGGCTTATATGGGAAGTTGATATTTAGAGCTTTTAGGAATTGTCACACTGCTTTCCACAGAGATTGCATTAGTTTACACTCCAACCAACAGTGTAGAAGTGTTCCCTTTTCCCCACACCCTCTCCAACAACAGTTATTTTTTGAGTTATTGATAATTGCCATTCTGATAGGAGTTAAGTGGTATCTCAGTGTGGTTTTGATTTGCATCTCCCTGATGATTAGTGAAGTTGAACATTTCTTCACATGTCTGTTGGCTGCTTGGATGTCTTCCTTTGTGAAGTGTCTGTTCATATCTTTTGCCC
>NW_007099805.1:0-408 GCF_000164805.1 Carlito syrichta | reverse complement strand
AAAAAAAAAAAAAAAAAAAAAAAAGAAAGAAGCAAATGTCATGTCATTCGGGTGCCCCTCTGGGGTATATGTTCTCCATGCAAATTCACGCCATCCATTTATTCATCCATGCATCTATTGATCTGGTTCTCTATAGCAAGGGTCTCCAATCCCCGGGCCGCAGTTGGGTACTGGTCCGTGGCCTGTGAGGAACTGAGCTGCACAGCAGAAGGGGAGTGGCGGGTGAGCGGAGCTCCGCCTCCTGTCAGACCAGCAGCAACATCAGATTCTCATAGGAGCGCGAACCCTGTCGCGAACTGCATATGCGAGGCACCTAGGTTGTGTGCTCCTTTGAGAATCGAATGCCTGATGATCCCTCCCAACCCCTGGTTCATGGAAAGATTATCTTGCTGGATTGCAGTGGCATGC
>NW_007099804.1:0-368 GCF_000164805.1 Carlito syrichta | reverse complement strand
TTTTTTTTTTTTTTTTTTTTTGAGTCAGGGTCTCACTCTGTCACCCAGGCTGGAATGCAGTGGCACAATCACAGCTACCACAACCTTGACCTCCTGGGCTCAGGCGATCCTCCTGCCTCAGCCTCCCAAGTAGCTGGGAATACAGGCATGTGCCACCATACCCAACTAATTTTTTAATTGCTTGTTTAACTACAAAGTGTCGCTTGGGCTCAAGTGATCGTCCTGCCTTGCCTCCCAAATTTTTGGGATTACAGGCGTGAGCCACTGTGCTGGCCAAAATTTCCTTCTTTAAGGCCAAATAATAGTACATTGTGGCCTGGCTCGGTGGCTCAGCCTGTAATCCCAGCACTTTGGGAGGCCGAGGTGAG
>NW_007099803.1:0-367 GCF_000164805.1 Carlito syrichta | reverse complement strand
CCACTCACCTCAGCCTCCCAAAGGCGTGGGATTACAGGCTGAGCCACCGAGCCCGGCTTGTTACTTCATCTTAATTGATTACTTCAACAATGACTCTGTTTCCAAATAAGGTCACGTTCTGAGGTACTAGGAGCTAGCACTTCAACATGGGACGTATTGGGGGACACAGTTCAACCCACACAAGGGCTATGATTTGGAAACAGATATGGCTGCATGGTGGTGTGGGTGTAATTCATGCCATTCAACTGTATACTTAAAAATAGTTAAAATGGCCAGGCTCGGTGGCTCAGCCTGTAATCCCGCGCTTTGGGAGGCCGAGGTGAGTGAATTGCCTGAGCCCGCAGGTTCGAGACCCGCCTGGGCAACT
>NW_007099802.1:0-400 GCF_000164805.1 Carlito syrichta | reverse complement strand
GACTTAACTATCTAGCTACCCAGCTAGGCAGCTGGCTAGCCAGCTGACTTAACTTCCTGAGTTAACCAGTCAGCAAACAGACTTAACTAGCTGACTTAACCAGCTGGGTAACTAGCTAACCAGCTGTCTTAACTGCCTGGCTTAATTAGCTAGCTACCTAGCTACCTATCTAGCTAGCCACCTGAGTTAACTAGCTGACTTAACTAGCTAGCTAGCTGACATAACAAGCTGATTTATAAGCTAGCTTCCAAGCTAGTCAGCTGACTAATCTAGTTGAAATAAACTTCTAGCCAAATGACTAGCCATCTGACACAACTAGCTTTTTAACAAGTGAACCAGATGGATAGCCAACTGACTTAATGAGCTGACTTAACTAGCTAGCCAGCTGTTTGCCAGCTGA
>NW_007099801.1:0-375 GCF_000164805.1 Carlito syrichta | reverse complement strand
CCTGAGGCTCAAGTGCCCTCTGTCAGAGCTGCATGCTCCAAGGGGTAGTGGTGGCAGCCTCGGACGAGGCACAGGGGCAGGGAAGGCTTTCTGGGGAAGGTGTCTTCCTCGTTGTGACTCTGTTCAGTTGGAGGACCTAGTCGCCACAAGTACAGAAGCCACACCACAGTCCAGCCTGCCAGATCCACCGACCCAGAAACGGCCCTTCTCTGGCCTACTCGCCACAGCACATTGGCAGAGCCGGCTCTGCTGCAACCAGAGAGAAGCGGGGTCTATGCGAGGCCAGCCAGGAGCACACTGATGGACACCTGCCAGGCCTGATGCTGGGCCTGGAGCTGGGCCACCGTGGGGAGCAAGGCGGGGGGCGCCAACCCC
>NW_007099800.1:0-481 GCF_000164805.1 Carlito syrichta | reverse complement strand
ACTATTCGGTCAATTTTTTATACCAGCAAACAAGTCGGCTGAGTTGTCAGTCAATGTATTAAACCTTCTAAATAGTCGGCTGGCTCATCAGCCAATAAGTTAAGTCACCTAGTTAAACTCGTGAACCGCCTAGTTAATTCAGCTAGTTATCTCATTTACCAACTAGTTAAAACAGCTAATTCGCTAATCACCTTGTTTTAGTCAGCTAACTATCTCGTTAGTCAACTAGTGAAGTCAGTTAGCTAAGTCACCTAGCTAACCAGCTAGCTAGTTAGTCAGCTAGCTCACTTGTTAGCTAACTGTTTAAGTCAGTTCCTTAAGTCTGCTTCGTGACTAGTTCGCTAATTAATTAATTCAGCAAGTTATTCAGCTAGTTAAAAGTTAGCTAGCTATTTAATTCATGTAGTTGTTTGCTAGCTAACTAGTTAAGTCTGCCAGTTAAGTCAGCTAGTTAAATCAGTTTTCTAATTTCGTCAGCTGG
>NW_007099799.1:0-425 GCF_000164805.1 Carlito syrichta | reverse complement strand
TTTTAGGTAATTTGTCAGCTAGTCTGGAAACTACAAGGAGGGGAAGAAGAACCCCCAGATGTCTTTAAACCAGCGGTTCCCAACCTTTTTGGCACCAGGGATTGTTTTCATTGAAGACCATTTTTCCATGGGTGGGGTTGGGGTGGGGAGGTGGGGACAAGGGGTCAGCCAGGTATTCGATTTTCGTAAGGATTATGCCACCTAGATCCCTTGCATGCGCAGGTCACACTTGGGTTTGTGCTTCTGTGAGAAGCTGCTGCTGCTGCTCAGTCCTACTGTGCAGCCTGATTTCTGACAGGGCACTGGTTGCTGCCAATCAGCTGCTGTGGTCTGCGGCCTGGGGCTGGGGACCCCTGCTTAAGCAGTTAACCCCAGGCGTGGAGGTGGTGACTGAAGACTACATCTTTTTTTTTTTTTTTTTTTTT
>NW_007099798.1:0-508 GCF_000164805.1 Carlito syrichta | reverse complement strand
CTGGCTCACCAGCTGGCTTGCTAGTTAAATCAGCTCGTTAATCAGTTGTCTAGCCATCTCACTAACTATTAAAAAACTAGTAATGTCAGATGCATAGACAACTGACTCGCTAGTTATTTCAGCTGGTTAAGTCAGCTGGCTAGCTAGGTAGCTAGTTAGTTAATTCAACTAGATATGTCAGTTAGCTCGCTAGTTAAGTCAGCTAGCTATATGATAGTTAGCTAGGGTGCTAGCTAGTCAAAGTGGCTAGGTAAGTCAGCTGACTAGGTAGGTAGCTAGCTAGATAAGTCAGCTAGTTAAGTAAGCAAGCTAGTTAGTTAAGTCACCTAGTTAAGTCAGCTCGGTGGCCAGCAGGTTAGCTAGGTAGTTAGGTAGTTAAGTCTGTTGGCAAGCCAGTAGGCTATGTATATAGGTAGCTAGTTAAGTCACCTGGCTAGAAATCAGGCGTCTAGTTATGTCAGCTAATTAAGTCAGCTGGCTATCCAGTTGTCTGTCTAGGGAGCTAGCT
>NW_007099797.1:0-519 GCF_000164805.1 Carlito syrichta | reverse complement strand
CTGGGCACTTGGCGAGACCTCATCTCTACAATAAATCCAAAAAAAAATCAGCCGGGCGTGGTAGCGCGCGCCTGTCGTTCCAGCTACTTGGAAGGCTGAGGCGGAAGGATCGCCGGAGTCCGGCAGGTCGAGGCTGCAGCGGCCAGGAGCGACCACTGCACTCCAGTCTGGGCGACGGAGTGAGACTCCAACTCAAAACAAAAAACAAAAAACACCCCTCTAGCTCCTGCCTCTTTGCAGACGGCAGGCACTCTCTCTGCTCTTTGGACTGTTGTACCCTTCACAATGTATCTTCCCTTTAATAAACCTGCCTGTGTGTGTGTGTGTTTGTGTGTGTGTGTGTGTGTGCGTGTGCGTGCGCGCCCGTGTGCGTGCGTGTGTACGTGTGTGTGTGTTGGAGTCTCACTAAATCACCGAGGCTGGAGAGCAGCGGCACTCTCACGGCCACCGCAGCCTCAACCTGCTGGGCTCAGGGGCTCCTTCTGCCTCAGCCTCCTGAGTAGCTGGAGCTACATGCAT
>NW_007099796.1:0-400 GCF_000164805.1 Carlito syrichta | reverse complement strand
GGGGCCGGCGGCCGTCCCGCCCGACGTCCTCCTGATTTGGGGTGTTTTAGGGGTGCGGCCTGCACCGGCGAGGCGGCCGGAGGGCCTCGGAGGCGTGAGCATGCGCAGTGCGTGTCCGCTTTGGGGCCGGCGGAGGCGGGGCAGGCGAGGGAGTCCTCTAGCTCGCGCAGTGCGTGTCCGCTGGTGGGGAACGGGGGGGGAGCCCTCGAGCTCGCGCATGCGCAGTGCGTGCCCGTGGCCGCGGGGACCCGGAGGCCGGTCGGTGGAGCATGCGCAATGCGTGCCCGCTGGAGGGGAACGGGGGTACTCCTTTAGATCGCGAATGCGCCCTGCGTGCCCGTGGCCGCGGGGACCGGGAGGCCGGCCGGTCGGTCGAGCGAGCATGCGCAGTACGCGCCCG
>NW_007099795.1:0-376 GCF_000164805.1 Carlito syrichta | reverse complement strand
GCCACCACAGCCTTGACCTGCTGGGCTCTGGCGATCCTTCCACCTCAGCCTTCCGAGTAGTCAGAATTACAGGCATGCGTTACCACGCCCGGCTAGTTTATTTATTTATTGTAGAGATGAGGTCTTGCCAAGTTGCCCAGGCGAGTCTCCAACCTGTAGGCTCAGGCAATCCATTAAGCTAAATTTAAAAGCTTACATGGAGGAATAATGGGAAACCCAGGAGTATCGTGTAATGAAGCCATGCTATTGGACTGTGCTTAGTTCTTACTGTCCAGCAGAATCATCTGTCAACTCATTCTCTTTTTTTGTTTGTTTGTTTTTTTGAGTTGGAGTCTCTCTCTGTCGCCCAGACTGGAGTGCAGTGGCCGCTCCCGGC
>NW_007099794.1:0-400 GCF_000164805.1 Carlito syrichta | reverse complement strand
CAGGCGGGTCTCGAACCCACGGGCTCAGGCAATCCACTCACCTCAGCCTCCCAAAGGCACGAGATTACAGGCTGAGCCACCGAGCCCGGCTAATATATGTTTTTTTGAGGCTTACTGTCACCCAAGCTGGAGTGCAGTGGCACATTCACTGCCCACTGCAGCCTTGACCTGCTGGGCTTAGGCGATCCTTCTACCTCAGCCTTCCAAGTAGCTGGAACTATGGGCATGCACCACCATACCTAATTTTTTGATTTGTTACAGAAACCAGGTCTCACCAAGTTATGCAGGCTGGTCTCGAACCCCTGGACTCAGGCAATCTTCTCGCTTCAGTATCCCAAAGTGCTGGGATGTCAGTCACTGTGTCTGGCTTTGGAAAAGTTTTTTTTTTTTTTTTTTTTTG
>NW_007099793.1:0-400 GCF_000164805.1 Carlito syrichta | reverse complement strand
TTTTTTTTTTTTTTTGAGTTGGGAGTCTCATTCTGTCGCTTAGGCTGGAGTTGCAGTGGCACTCTCATGGTCACTGTAGCCTTAACCTGCTGGGTTTGGGTAATCCTTCCGCCTCAGCCTTCCAAGTAGCTGGAATTACAGGCACATGCAACCATGCCCGGCTAATTTTTTGATTTATTGTAGAGATGAGGTCTTGCCAAGTTGCCCAGGCTGGTCTCAAACCTGGGACTCAGGCAGTCCTCTTACTTCGGCTTCGCAAATTGCTGGGATTATAGGCGTAAGCCACCGCGCCTGGCCATCCCAGGACTTTTGGGGGTTTTTTGTTTGGTTTTTTTTGGGGTTTTTTTTTGGGTTTTTTTTTTGAGTTGGAGTCTCACTCTGTCACCCAGACTGGAGTGCA
>NW_007099792.1:0-406 GCF_000164805.1 Carlito syrichta | reverse complement strand
GGTTCGAGACCCAAAAAGTGGAAATGGTGGTGGTGGGGAGAGGCTGGACTCTGAGCTGGAGGCTGGATTCTCTCTTTTTAAAAAATTTTTGAGTTAGAGTCTCACTCTGTCGCCTAGGCTGGAGGGCAGTGGCACGCTCATGGCCACTGCAGCCAACCCAGTCACCTTCACCCCTCACCTGAGTCATCGCAGCAGCCTCCTTGCAGGTTTCTGCATTCCTGCCCTGCACTCCCCCACAGTCTACACCCAACACAGAAACCAGAGAGAAGATGTTCAAATGTCAGAGCTCTTGCTTTTCTTCTCCAGATCCTGCAATGCCTAATCTCCCTGGGGGGAAGAAGTTAGGGTCTTTTTTTTTTTTTTTGAGTTGGAGTCTCACTCTGCCGCCCAGACTGGAGTGCAGTGG
>NW_007099791.1:0-371 GCF_000164805.1 Carlito syrichta | reverse complement strand
CTGCACTCCAGTCTGGGTGACAGAGTGAGACTCCAACTCAAAAAAACAAAAAAACAAAAACAAAAAAACCCTGACTGTGTTAGAGTATGGCCAGGCCTGAAGATATGAGAAAAACTAGCCCGTATTTATATGAGACAGGTTGTGAGGTAGGAAGAGCAGCGAGACCTTAGTCCTCAACCTTCCTTCTTTTTTTTTTTTTTCAGTCAGGGTTTCACTCTGTCACCCAGGCTGGAATGCAGTGGCACAATCATGGTTCACTGCAGGCTTGAACTTTTGGGCTCAGGTGATCCTCCTGCCTCCGCCTTCTGAGTAGCTGGGACTACAAGCATGGACCACCATGCCTGGCTCATTTTTTTTTTTTTTTTTTTTTT
>NW_007099790.1:1749-3767 GCF_000164805.1 Carlito syrichta | reverse complement strand
GGAAAAGAATGAAGAAGAATGGAATGTTATGGAATGGAGTGGAATGGAATGGAGTAGAGTGGAATGGAATGGAAAGGAAGGTAATGGAATGGAATGGCGAGGAATGGATTGGAATGGAATGGAATTTAAAGGAATGGAATGGAACGGAGAGTAATGGAATGGAACAGAATAGAAGGCAATGAAATGGAGAGAAAGGAATAGAATGGAATGGAGTGGATTGTAGTGGAATGGAGTGGAGTGGAACGGAATGGAATGGAACGAAATGTAATGGAGAGAAATGCAAAGGAATGGAATGGAATGGAATTTAAAGGAATGGAATCAAGATGAATGGAATGGAAAGAAATGGAATAATAATGAAGGAAAAGAATGAAGTGGAGAGGAATGGAATGTAAAGGAATGGAATGGAATGGAGAGAAATGGAATGGAATAGAATGGAATGGAAAGGAATGGAGAGGAAAGTTATGGAAAGGAAAGAGTAGACTGGAATGGAATGGAGTGGAGTGGAATGGAATGGAATGGAATGGAATTGAAAGATGGAATGGAGATGATTGGAATGGAGAGGAATGGAATGTTAATAAAGGGAAAGAATGAAGTGGAGAGGAATGGAATGTAAAGGAATGGAATGCAACAGAGAGAATTGGAATGGAATAGAATGGAATGGAAACGAATGGAGAGAAAAGTAATGGAATGGAAAGAGTGGATTGGGATGGAATGGAGTGGAGTGGAATGGAATGGAATGGAAAGGAATGGAAAGGTGAGGAATGGATTGGAATGGAGAGGAATGGAATGGAGAAGACTGGAGAGCAAATGAATGGAGACGAATGGATTAGAATACAATGGAATGGAATGGAATGGAGAGGAATTGAGAGGAAAGGATTGGAGAAATGGAGATGAATGGAATGGAGTGGAATGGAGAGTAATGGAATGGAATGGAATGGAAAGGAATGGATTGGAATGGAATGGAGAGAAATGGAATGCTAAGGAATGGAATGGAATGGAATGAAAAGGATTGGAGGAAAATGGAATGGAACGAAATAGAATACAGTGGAATGAAGTTGAATGGAATGGAATGAAATAGAATGGTGTGGAATGAGACTGAATGGAATGGAGTAGAATGGAGGGAATGGAATGGAGATTAATGGGTGGAATGGAAGAGAATTTTTTAGCTGGGAATTGTTCATAGTGCAATAGAATGGAATGAAATAGAATTGAATGGAAAGGAGAGGAATGGAATGTAAAGGAATGGAATTGAACGGAGAGAAATGGAATGGAACAGAATGGAATAAAATGTAATGCAGAGAAACGGAATGGAATGGATTGGATTGGAGTGGAATGGAGTGTAATGGAATGGTGTGGAATGGAACGGAATGGAATGGAGAATAATGGAATGGAATTGAAAGGAATGGAATGGAATGGCGATGAATGGAAAAGAGATGTATGGAATGTTAATGAATGGAAAGAAATGAAGTGGAGAAGAATAGATGTGAAGAATCGAATGGAACGGAGAGAAATGGAATGGAAAAGAATGGAATGGAGAGGAAAGTAATGGAATGGAATGGAGTGGATTGGAATGGAATGGAGTGGAGTGGAACAGAATGGAATGGAAAGAAATGGAATGGAGAGTATTGAAACGGAAAGGAATGGAATGGAATGAAATCAAAAGGAATGGAATGGAATGAAATTGAATGGCGAAGAATGGAATATTAAAGAATGGAATGGAATAGAATGGAATGGAATGGAGGGGAAAGGAATGGAATTGATTACATAGGAATGGTGAGGAGAGGAATAGAATGGAATGGAATGGATTGGAATGGAGAGGAATGGAATGGAATGGAATGGAATGTAAAGTAATGGAATGGAATGGATTGAAAAGGAATAGAATGGAGAGGAATGAAATAGAATGGAGTGGAGTGGAATGGAATGAAATGGAGTTGAAAGGAATGGAAATGAATGAAATGGAATTGAGCAGAGTGTAATAGAACGGAAAAGAATGGAATGGAATGGTACGGAGAGGAATG
>NW_007099790.1:0-377 GCF_000164805.1 Carlito syrichta | reverse complement strand
GGAATGGAATGGAATGGAGTGGAATCTAATGTAATTTAATGGAATGGAATTGAGCAGAGTGCAATGGAATGGAACGGAATAGAAGGGAGAGGAATGAAATGGAATGGAATAGAATGGAAAGGAATGGAGAGGAAGGGAATGGATAGAATTGAGTGGAGTGGATTGGAATTGAATGGAATGGAGAGGAATGGAATGTTATGGAATGGAGTAGAGTGAAATGGAATGGAACGGAATGATGAGGAATGGATAGGAATGGAATGGAGAGGAATGGGATTGAATGGAATGGATTGAAATGGAGAGGAATGGAATACATTGGAATGGAATGGAGTGGAATTGAATGGAGTGTAATAGAATGCTAATGAAAGAAATGGAATGAA
>NW_007099789.1:1426-7016 GCF_000164805.1 Carlito syrichta | reverse complement strand
TGTGAAGAATGCTGTGTCTTTTTCTTTTTCTCTGTGTCAGTACTTTCTTAAGTGTTTCTTGTAGAGGTGGTCTGGTGGCAGCATAGGTTCTTAGGAATTGGATATTTGGAAAAGATTTCAATTCACCCTCACTAATGAAGCTTAGTTTTGCTGGGTAGGTTATTCTTGGTTGAAATTATTTCTCTTTTAGAACTTTGAAGATAGGGCTCCAGGCTCTCCTGGCCTGAAGGGTTTCTGTGGATAAATCTGCTGCAATTCTAATTGGTTTTCCCTTGTAGGTAGTCTGGCCTTTTTCTCTTGCTGCCTTTAGGATTTTTCCTTTTATAGCAACTTTGTTTAGGCGAATTATTATGTGTCTGGGAGTTGGTCTTCTCATTTATTGTCTTGCAGGGCTTCTCTGAATCTTCCTGTGTTTGAATTTTTTCATCTTTAATGAGATGAGGGAAGTTTTCTAAAATGATTTCATGAAATGTTTGTTTCAGTGTGGCTTGTTTCTCTCTCTGCCTCAGGAAGCCCAATTACTCTTAGGTTTGGTCTCTTGAAGTGATCATTCATCTCTTGCAGGTTTTGTTCTGTCTTTTTGAGCTTCTTTTCTATGTTTAAGACAGTTTGGGTTAGTTCTGTGTTTTGGTCATCGAGCTCTGAGATTCTTTCTTCTGCTTGGCTGATTCTGCTTTCCATGATTATTGGTCTGTTGTTCATTTCCATCACAGTATTCTTTACTGCTGTCATTTCTGACATCAGCTCCTTCCTATTTTCCTCTTGTCTCTCCTCAATTTTTTTAATTCTCTCCATTAGTGTCTGGAGAGGATTTGTTGCATGTAACCAGTCATTCTGGGGGTTCTTCATTGTTTGTGTTCCAGAATCTGTTTTCTCAGTGTCTGATTTCCCAGGGGTCTGTGTGAGACCTATATTCTTCTTTTGTTTTTTCTTCATTTGTGTGGTTTTCCCCCCTCCTTACTTTTTCCTTCCCTCCACATCACTGTCTTCTTTAATTCTGTTATTCAGGGGTAAAGGGATTGGTTTTACTTCCGTTTGTTCAATCTCCTATTCTTTATGTATGTCCTCTTACTTTGCTCAATTCTGAAGTTGCACTGTAGGTTGGAGGTGGTCCTTTTTGCCTTTTGAGATTTACTTAAGGGGAGAGCTGTGATTCAAAATCGGTCTTCAGGTACTGGTATTCACTGAGAGGTGTGTGGATAATGTGGAGCCCACTTCCCACTGCCCTGGAATCTGTCCGTGCAGTGGGGCTGTAGGTTTACTCCCTGAAATAAAATGTGGTTAGCAGAGGGGAGAGAATGGAGCAGATAGTGGGTTGAAGAGGGGAGTGGAGAGATAGAGGAGTAAGGGGGGAAATAAACCAGTGTGCCAACAAATAGAGAGAGAGGTCTATACTGAAACAGATAAAAGCAATAGACCACAGCTACAGACGAACCAACTCTCATACAAAAAAAATAAAAAATAAAACTAAAACATATAGTGATGCTAACATACAAGCTAACCAACCACCTTGTTAGTGTGCTGTTCCTCTATACAAAGATATGGTTTACAGAGAGAAGAAAAGGAAAAGGAAAAAAGAAAAAAGGGAACAATACAGTAGGAATAGAATTAAGTCATTAAACTAATAGAATCAATGAAGCACACTCTGAGACATTTCGTTTAATTACAATGTCCTTTCAGGTCTGATTTCTAGTTTTCTTTTCAAGCTGGTAAATTAGTTTGCAGTTAGGGTCAGTTGCCCCTAATCTGCTGTGAAGGACAGTTCAGATTACCCTCCGTTCAGCACTCTGGTCTATGTCTTTATCAAGCTTGTTTCTCCCGTTTTGGTGTTGTTACCTTGAATCGCCAGCAGGTGGTGCTATCTCAGCTGCTCGCCCCAGAAGGGGTGGGGCCAGACAGGAACAGGATGGCTGCCTGCCTCAGAGCAAGCAACAGGAGGGCAGGACAGTCTCGGTTGCAGGAGAGGTGGCAGCAATCCCAGCAGATCTTCCCTGAAGGGGTTTCATGTGGATCACCTCGGGCCCAGGTGGTGTGATGTGCTACGGCTGTCACAGAGGCTGTGGCAGTGGGGGGAGGGGCTGCTGCGGCAGCATTGTTTGCGCCGCAGTGACTGTCCAGTCTGTTGTGATGTCCCAGCGGTGGCAACAGCCGAGCTCTGTATGAAGAGCAGGCTGCAATGTTGGGGTCCCCAGCCCCCGGAGCGAGAGTCAGAGACCCACTGAAGATCTCCTTTGCAGAGGGCTTCAGAGACCAGGTTGCCCCATGGCCATCTTGCCGCTTCTCCCAGACATGATGTTAATGGCTCCTAGTATGACTGTGCAAGTTCCTGCCTTAATTTGGATCAGGACGGGGGGTGGACTTGTGTTCATGATACCATACTAGTAAGATAGATTTAAAGCTTACACAGAAGCCGCATTTTGCAGGTTGAGATAAGACCATTCTTAGTCATGCCCAATCAGTAGTGTGCTAGTAAATGGCTAACAACTGATCAAGGGTGGCGGTGGTGATGGTGGTGGATGGGATAATGTGGAGGGGTGGGGGAAGTCCTGATTTGTAAATACTCTTGCTATGGCTGATTTCAGGCTCCCAATTTGACAGTCACCAAACTTGAAGATGGGAAGGAATATGCACAGTGTACTACTGCCAAACTTTTCCCAACTCTGTCCAATATGAACATGCTTCTCTGAATATGCTTTTCACTGGTCTGAATATGCTTTCTGAATATGCTTTTCACTGGTCTCTCTCTCTCTTCAAAACAGTTAAACCAGAAGTAAGAATATTGTTCCCACACTGATTTACTGCCCCTAAGACCCAGTCATGACACAGTGTGGGGTTAACTTTCTTTTAGCTCAACTACTTTACTTTAGGAAGAAACTCAACAAATCAAAATATTCTTCTCTTATGTGTTGTGACCATTACACACCATTAAATATCACAATATATACTGAGCCAAAATATACCACCTAAATCTTGAGCATTTGCATAACTCTGCTACCTGTGATTCTCCCCACCCAAAGTCAACACCAAAGGAAGAAAAGCCACCTGCAAATGAAGATTGCTTTAGTGTCTCCTTTATCTTTATCCTTTACCTCCTTATCTTCCAAAATTGTATAATGACAAAAAGAACTTTATGGAATATCATATATACAAATTTAAAGATCTAAAATGTTTAAACCACAGAACACTTAATTAAATTGTTATATTCTAGGCATCACAGGGAACATTTCAGTGACTTGAAGAATCTCAAGTAATAAACACTTGATATATAAGAACCTGCTTTTGTGTGTAAAAATAGAAAACATATTTTATGCATCAGTTATAGATATAGTTCTGCAACATTTCCTCATAAAACAGGACATGCCTTATGTTAATTAGCCATGAATATTTCAATATCATTTGGCAAAAGGAGCAGAGATATGACCCATGTCAAAAATATATCTCAAACTTGGGGTTGCCACATTCTCCAGTGGTTTCTTTAATTACAGATTTATGAAGTGAGACCATCATAGGCTGAACCAAAATTGAGTATGCCAATCAGCAAGGAAACACTCATAGTAACCATGGAACACTAAGAATAAATAAATAAATAAAAATCCACCGGCACCAAAACAAAAAGGGCAGCATGGTTTTATCCTATGGCATTGGGACAAGTTGGTATTCTATCTGAAAAACTGATGGAAACTGAAATCAGCAAAAGTGAACTGGTTATAAAACACCAACAGACATTTATTGATGGGTGTTACTGGGACACACTCAGTCATGAAGAGAATAGAAGTGCATCAAAGTCTTACTCCAGGAATTTTTCCTGACCTTTGCTATTTAGGAATTGCCCAACCTCTGTTGTAGGTGTTCATTTATCTTCCCCATTCATGAATTAGTTTTATAGCATTCCTTTTTGGTATATAACATAGTACTCTTTATGTGTATAAGGGAGACTTCTGACAGCTTCATATATACAAGAGATTCTTCCATGGAGAAATGATTTATTGTAATGGTCTTTATGTTGTTAGAGATAGAATTGAGACTATGCTTTTGATCTACTTTGTAGCTCCATCCTATGAAGTGAATTCTTTCCTCAAATGTCAGAAATCTTTTCTGTCAGCAGGGCCTGCCCCTCCCCAGATTTATTTTTGCTTCAGTGTGTTCTATGAGAAAGAGAGAAATAGGCCCACTTTTAATGTCCCTTCCACTCCTCCTGTTGAATAGCTGTTAATTTTTCACTCTGGGACAGGCAGGATGGGGTCAAGTCTTTGTAATACCTCTTTCCCTAGAAGCATAACCACTTTCAGGGGGAATATTAGTGATTTTAATAGGGTGGGGGAGCACGTCTCTTCTTAATATATAGAGCTTCATGGCCACTTTAGAGGCTATGTAATAGGGGATTACTAACTCAGAGATGCTATTTTCCTGTACCTGGAAGGTCACTTTTGCAATACAACAGTATCAAAATGCTTAAAAGGAAGTTAAGAGAAGTGCTGAATATGTAACAGATGGGATTCAGAAACTTAAGTGCACTTCATCAGTAGTACAAAGATTTATAAAGTCTGTTTAGTTTTCTGACTCTTCCAGATGATACTGCAGAGGAATGGGAGGTGAGATGGCGATCAATGAGAGAGGGACCGAGATTTAGGGGAATGTATCTAGAAGTAGAGCCTGATTTCCGAATGTGTTTAGTTTCTTGCAGCTGATTTTGTTAAATCAGCTTCCTGAAGTTGACTGATAGAACTCATTGCATGAAGCTTCAAAGATGTCTTTTTTTCCCAGCAGAATGTCCTAAAGGAAGTTCAACTCAAATGCATCCTTTTGAAAAGACTGGTGTCTTGTTCAATGGTCCTAGAAAGAAATATTTGTTTCATTTAATGTTTCCACTTTAGCCTCAAAACCTAGGTTTGATGGTGTGAGGAAATGCTTGTCTCCCTCACTTTCTCCTTCGCTGAGTTATACAGAGTCATTAGGTACTCATTAGACCAACACAAAGGCAGCTAGCACCAGTTATAGAATCCATGACTCATTTAAAAATTTCAGCAGTTCTCTCTAGCTTTCTGCCTAAGTTGCAATCTGTCATGTGGCAGGTAGCCTGAAACTATAAAAAATATTAGGCATTAAAACTTATGACTTAAAAAAATTAAAGCTTTTTTTTTCTTAACTAGATAATTCCTGATGTGAGCAGGTAACCAACCTCTTGTCTTTGGCATTTCCTATCAAGCACCTTGGGATATGATTTATACCTGTGATCTCACCAAATCCTTTGAACAATGTTTTCAGGTAGACATTACTCTTATCCTACAGATGAGGCGGCTAAGGTTCAGAGAGCCAGTAAGCAATGGAGCCAAGATATGGAAGCCTATTCTTGACACCAGCCTGCCTCCCAGTGATGAACATGAGAAGTTAAGGTCATAGGCCCAGTGAATCTGAGAAGAGGACAGGATTGCTGGCCCATGTGCCACAGGAGCATCTCCTTGGAGAATCCCATGCTTAGTGGAGGAATAAAGCGGCCACCTATTCCCACTGTGGCTTTTTAACTTACTCTGCAATTCTGGGCCCACAACTATTCCAAGGTTAGGAGAGAGCTGATAAAATGTGAGCTTGT
>NW_007099789.1:0-395 GCF_000164805.1 Carlito syrichta | reverse complement strand
CAGAGCTCAAGGAAAAATTACACAACTAGTCTGATCTTTTATTTTGACCTTTGGTTTTATCATTCTGACTGTACGTTTTGCTCACTATTGTTGGCTTTCTAACTTACACTGTTTCATGATCTTATCGGTCTGTCTCTGTGCAATTACCAGTATTATTTAGGGAATTTTCCTTCTGTGTTTTTTTTTTTACTTCTCTCCGGCCTTGTGTCTCTTTTTCACTTGTTAGTTGGTATTATGTCTGTTTACCCTCTCACTATTTGCTCTTTCTAACTTCCTATTGACCCCCTCCTTCCTACATTATTTTCCTCTTTTGTACCTCCTTTTGCTCCAGGGATGAGAGAAAAATCTACACAAATGAAGAAAACCCAAAAGAAGAATATGGGTCTCTCCCAGAC
>NW_007099788.1:0-428 GCF_000164805.1 Carlito syrichta | reverse complement strand
AATTTTTTGATTTATTGTAGAGATGAGGTCTTGCCAAGTTGCCCAGGCGGGTCTCGAACCCGCAGTCTCAGGCAATCCTCTCACCTCAGCCTCCCAATATGTGGGATTACAGGCTGAGCCACCAAGCCTGGCTTCTCTCTCTTTTTAAAATAATAGTTGCAGGCTGGGCGCAGTGGCTCAGCCTGTAATCCCAGTACTTTGGGAGGCCAAGGCGAGAGGATTGCCTGAGTCCCGAGATTTGAGACCAGCCTGGGCAACTTGGTGAGATCTCGTCTCTACAATAAGTAAAAAAAAAAAATAGTTGGGCATAGTGGCTCGCGCCTGTGGTTCCAGGTTGGAAGGCTGAGGGGAAAGGATCACCTGAGGCTAGCAGGTTGAGGCTGTGGTAGCCATGAGCGTGCCACTGCACTCCAGCCTGG
This sequence comes from Carlito syrichta, assembly GCF_000164805.1. NCBI lineage: Eukaryota > Metazoa > Chordata > Mammalia > Primates > Tarsiidae > Carlito > Carlito syrichta. The sequence continues at coordinate 9 of NW_007099788.1, read as the reverse complement.
GTGACAGAG
>NW_007099787.1:0-401 GCF_000164805.1 Carlito syrichta | reverse complement strand
GTTGTCCAGGCAGGTCTCGAACCCACAGGCTCAGGCAATCCACTCACCTCGGCCTCCCAAAGCATGGGATTACAGGCTGAGCCACCGAGCCCAGCCGACAATTTCTATGTAGTAGGTTCTCTACTTGTTCTTTTTTTTGTTTTTTTGAGTCTATTGCCCAGGTTGAAGTACAGTGGCACACTCATGGCCACTGCAGCCTCCACCTGCTGGGCTCAGGCGATCCTTCTGCTTCAGCTTTCCAAGAAGTTGGAATTACAGGCATGCACCACCATGCACAGCTAATTTTTTTGGATTTATTGTAGAGATGAGGTCTCACCATGTTGCCCAGGCTGGTCTTGAACCCGTGGGCTCAAGCAATCCTCTTGCCTCTGCCTCCCAAAGTGCTGGGATTACAGGCGTGA
>NW_007099786.1:0-419 GCF_000164805.1 Carlito syrichta | reverse complement strand
CACTCCCCTCAGCCTCCCAAAGGTGTGGGATTACAGGCTGAGCCACCGAGCCCGGCCAGTGGCTATGTTTAAATGTAGATCCAAAATAATGCAAATCAATTAGAGAAAGAACTTTAGGTCTTACATTTGTTCCTTGTTATTTTCTAGTCATCCGGCCTGCAGCAGCCCTTGAAAATATTTTATATTTTGACTCTATTGTAACTAAAATTATTTTGGCAATTTTTAAAGATTGTTCATTATTAGTGTATGGAAATACAACTAATATTTGCATGTTGGCTTTCTACCCTGCTACTTTGCTAAATGTGTTTATTATTTTTAATAATGCTTTTAGTAGAATCTTTAGGGTTTTGTAGATATAAGATTTTTATTATCTACAGAGATAATTTTACTCTTTCCAATGTGGATGGCTTTTTTTTTTT
>NW_007099785.1:0-411 GCF_000164805.1 Carlito syrichta | reverse complement strand
GGCATCTTGCTATGTTGCCCAGGCTGGTCTTGAACTCCTAGGCTCAAGTCGTCCTCCTGTCTTGGCCTTTCAAAGTGCTGAGATTATATGCATGAACCACCATGCCCCATTTCATTCTCTTTGAATTTATATATGTATATAAATAATTTATATACATATGAAATAATTTATAAGACATATATAAATAAGTTATATACATACATAATGATCCACAGGATATTGTCTGTAAGGTTTTGGTTATAGTCACTTACTTCTCTTAACAACTGGTACTAGTGCCTGTGTTTTACATGATGGGGATTCCAAGGAGCAAATGGTGTCATAAAATAAACATCAATGAATTAAGAAGGAAGGTATCACACATGCATGTGCACACACACACACACACACACACACACACACACACACACACAC
>NW_007099784.1:0-365 GCF_000164805.1 Carlito syrichta | reverse complement strand
GCCACTGCACTCCAGTTTGGGTGATAGAGTGAGACTCCAACTCAAAAAAAAAAAAAAAAATCCTAACTACCACTTGCCCTAAGTATCTTTTGAATCGTTTTACTTCTCTGTCTTCTCATGTGAATTTCTGCAGCAGCTGCTTTTGGTCTTGTTTGTATCTTCTGTTTCATTCTTCTCATTCAGCTTGAGTGAACTTTTTTTTTTTTTGAGTTGGGTGACCTCTGTCACCCAGGTTGGAGTGCAGTAGCCCAATCATGGCTCACTGCAGCTGCAACCTCCTGGACTCAGGTGATCCTTTCACTCAGCCTTCTGAGTGGGACTGCAGGTGTATACCACCACACCTGGCTAAATTTTTTTTTTTTTGT
>NW_007099783.1:0-383 GCF_000164805.1 Carlito syrichta | reverse complement strand
TTCATCAAAGTAGAGGGCCATTCGTTGGTATACACATCACAGAGGAAGAGAGCTAATTACTGGGCATTCATAACAGAGGTATAGTCACTAGGGAACCAATCCCAGGAGGGCCAGTCACCTGATAGTCATTAGAGAGGACCAGTCACTGTGGCACTCATCTCAGAGGAGGGTCAGTTTGGGGTACCGAGCACAGAAGAGGGCCAGTAACTGAAACAAACATTACGGAAGAGGGCTAGTCACTAAAGTACCCATTATGAAAGAGGACTAGTCCCTGGAACACCCATCACAGAGTAGGACCCATCATCGGGGCACATATCAAAGAAGAGGTATAGTTACTGGGACACTCAGAAGAGAATAGATATAGTCAATGAGACACTCATCAT
>NW_007099782.1:0-382 GCF_000164805.1 Carlito syrichta | reverse complement strand
TTTTTTTTTTTTTTTTGAGTTGCAGTCTCACTCCTTCACCCAGGCTGGAGTGCAGTCGCACACATGCTCACGGCCACCCTAGCATTGATGTTCTAGGTTCCAGCGATCCTTCTGCCTCAGTCTTGCAAGTAACTGGAACTACAGACATGTGGTATTACACCCAGCTATTTTTTTAAAATTTTATTGTAGAGACGAGGTCTTGTCAAGTTGCCCAGGCTGTTCTTGAAACTGTGGTCTCAGGCAATCCACTCGCTCAACCTCCCAAAGTGCTGGGATTACAGGATGAGTCACCAAGCCCGGCCGACAATGATGGCCATTCTTCCTGGGATTAGGTGGTATCTCAATGTGGTTTTGATTTGCATTTATCTGATGATGAGTGAGG
>NW_007099781.1:0-697 GCF_000164805.1 Carlito syrichta | reverse complement strand
CTGGCAGGACGGCCCTGATGCTGGCCTGCGAGGGGGCCAGCCCCGAAACAGTGGAGGTCCTGCTGCAGGGCGGCGCCCGGCCGGGCATCACCGACGTGCTGGGGCAGGACGCCGCCCACTACGCGGGGGACAAGCTGGTCCTGCACCTGCTGACCGAGGCGGCCCAGCGCCCCTCCCCGCCCAGCGGTAGGCAGGCCCCGCCCCCAGGCCGCTGCAGGCGCGCCGCCCCGTCTCCCTCCCGGCAGTTTCTTGGCACCCCTGCTGTCCCTGCCGTGGATTGTTCCAAGGTTCCCCCGTTGGCTGCGCTCCAGGAGGCGCCAGGACTCGCAGGACCCCTCTCGGGGCAGTTTCGAGGATTCCCACGGCAGCCGGGCTCGGTGGCTCACGCCTGTCCTCCCAACACTTTGGGAGGCTGAAGAGGGAGGGTCCCTTGAGCCCGGGAGTTTGAGAGTTTGAGACCAGCCTGGACAGCCTAGTAAGACCCCATCTCACTCTTATTTTTATTATTATTATTTTTTGAGTTGGACTCTCACTCTGTCGCCCAGGCTGGAGTGCAGTGGCCGCTCCCGGCCACCGCAGCCTCGACCTGCTGGGCTCCAGCGATCCTTCTGCCTCAGCCTTCCGAGTAGCCGGAACTACAGGCGCGCGCTCCCACGCCCGGCTGATTTTTTGATTTATTGTTAGAGATGAGGTCTCG
>NW_007099779.1:0-404 GCF_000164805.1 Carlito syrichta | reverse complement strand
CTGTAGTTCTGGCTATTTGGAAGGCTGAAGCAGAAGGATCGCCGGAGCCCAGCGGGTCAACACTGGGGTGGCCGTGAGTGTGCCACTGCACTCCAGCCTGGGCCACAGAGTGAGACTCCAACTCAAAAATAAAACCGAATTTTTCGTAGAGATGACCAGTCTTCCTGCCTTGGCCCCCCAGAGTGCTGGGATTACAGGCACGAGCCATCATGCCTGGCCCAGATGCATCTTTGCTGTGGGGCCTGCCCTGTGGATTAAGGGGCTGCTGGCAGCATGTCGGGCCTCTACGGTGAGATCCTAGGAGCACTCCCCTTTCCCAGTCCTGATGATCACAAATGTTTCCAAGCCGGGCTCGGTGGCTCAGGCTGTAATCCCGCACCTTTGGGAGGCTGAGGTGAGTGAAT
>NW_007099778.1:0-394 GCF_000164805.1 Carlito syrichta | reverse complement strand
GAGCCCAGCAGGTTGACACTGGGGTGGCCGTGAGCGTGCCACTGCACTCCAGCCTGGGCGGCAGAGTGAGACTCCAACTCAAAAAAAAAAATTAAAAACAGAATCACCAGATGAGCCAACCTTCTGATTCTGCATATAGACTCCAAAGAGTTGAAAGCAGGGACCTGAGCAATAGTTATGCGCCCATGTTTACAACAGCACGATTCACAGCAGAAGCCACCCAAGTGTCCACCGACGGGTGACGGATCAACAAGATGTGGTCTATCCATCCAGGGGAATATTACTCAGCCTTCAAGAGGAGTGAGACGAGCCGGGCTCGGTGGCTCAGCCTGTCATCCCGCGCCTTTGGGAGGCTGAGGTGAGTGGATTGCCTGAGCCTACGGGTTCGAGACCC
>NW_007099777.1:0-532 GCF_000164805.1 Carlito syrichta | reverse complement strand
TGGGAGACCACTGAAGCCCGGGAGTTTGAGACCAGCCTGTGTCATGTAACAAGACTTCGTTGCTCCCCAGAATGAAAACACTGGAGTCACGCATGGTGGCGCTCACGGTCATGGCTACACCTGATTTGATGGGCTCCATCCCAGGACATTCCTTTGCATTGCTGCAACTGACACAATGTGTGAGTCCAGGCTAGGCACCATAGCTCATGTCCATCAACCTTGTGTCCTGGAAGGCTGCCTGAGCCCTGGGTCAGAGACTAGATCAGGTGATGTTGACAGACCTTGTCTTGGTGAGAAATTCCGAAAATTGGGTCTGTCATGGTGGCCCCCAAATTCCTGGCTGCTCTGGGGCTAAGACAGAAGAACTCCTGAACCCCACAGTTCAAGGCCCCTTTCACCAAGATAGTGCTGCCATGCCCCAGCCAGGCTGACAGAGACTCTACCAACAAAAATTATGACGCCCACATGCATCACCACAAGCGTCCACAGCTCCCCAGTGAAAGGTTAGAATGGGCAGTTGATGATCGAGTAA
>NW_007099776.1:0-384 GCF_000164805.1 Carlito syrichta | reverse complement strand
GGGCATGGTAGCACATGCCTGTAATTCTGGCTACTCGGAAGGCTGAAGCAGAAGGATCGCCGGAGCCCAGCAGGTTGAGGTTGCAGTGGCCGGGAAGGGCCGCTGCACTCCAGTCTAGGCGACAAAGTGAGACTCCAACTCAAAAAAAAAAAGTTTAATTCTGATAGGGGACTTCTCATAACATGAAACATTTTTGTCAAACAACAAGCTAGGCACTATTAAAGAAAATAAAACAAAATGAAAATTCAAATGAAAAAAGTGACAGGTAAGTGTATTTCCTTTTTTTTTTTTTGAGTTGGAGTCTCACTCTGTTGTCCAGACTGGAGTACAGTGGCAGGTTCCCAGCCACCGCAGCCTCAACCTGCTGGGCTCCGGCGATCCTTC
>NW_007099775.1:0-420 GCF_000164805.1 Carlito syrichta | reverse complement strand
CTCAGCCTCCCAAAGGCGCGGGATTACAGGCTGAGCCACCGAGCCCGGCTTGATAGTCAATTTATTTGAGTTCCTTGTAATCCTGAATGTCAGGCCTTTGTCAGATGCATAGCTTGCAAATACTTTTTCCCATTCCATGGGTTGTCTCTTTTCTCTCTCGATGTTTTCTTTTGCTGTGCAAACACTTTTCAGTTTGATAAGGCCCCACCTGTTTATCTTAACTTTGGTCGCATTTGCTTTTAAGGACTTGGCCATGAATTCCTTGCCCACTTCAATGTCCAGAAGGGTGTTCCATACAGTTCCTTCTACGATTCTTATAGTTTGAGGTTTTTCATTTAAGTCCTTGATCCATTTTGAGCTAGCTTTTTTTTTTTGAGTTGGAGTTTCACTCTGTTGCCCAGGCTGGAGTGCAGTGGCACG
>NW_007099774.1:0-385 GCF_000164805.1 Carlito syrichta | reverse complement strand
TTGGAAGGTGGGGAAGCATTGGTGATTATTCTGGAAAGACAAAAAGAAAGAGAAGAAGGGAGAAAGAAAGAGACTGGTATCCTGCTCAGGTGATCAGACGCCGCTTAATGGGTGTAATCTCAGGACTTTTATCCCCAAACTCTGCAAAGTCATCATCACAGGAAACAAAGGTAGAATGTGCCTTTCACATGAACAGGTCCAGGTGCACAAAGGTCACCCCCCACTCTCAAGCAAATGTTCTTTCATATGTAAGAAAGAACAACCACAAATTGTGTTTTTGTATCTTATGGTAACTTAATGTTCTCCAAGCCAGTTTCTTATGTGCCCTTAATTGTATTACAACTACATCATCTTGAATTAACATCACTCAATGTCTAACCCCGAA
>NW_007099773.1:0-370 GCF_000164805.1 Carlito syrichta | reverse complement strand
CCAGGCGGGTTTCGAACCCACGGGCTCAGGCAATCCACTCACCTCAGCCTCCCAAGGCGCAGGATTACAGGCTGAGCCACCGAGCCCGGCTAAATTTGTTTGTTTGTTTAGTCTTAGTTGCAAAATTCAAATTCCGTCTTCAAACTTAGTAAGTAACTTATCTCAGGGCCCTAGTTATATGTATTCCTTCTACAACTAATACCTATTTCTATTCCTAATTGCTATGTTTGAATATTTAGGCTACTTTATTTCTTTAAAAAATAGGTCGAACATAGAGCCTAAGTAAATCCAAAAACAAATATTGCAACCAGCCAGGCTCGGTGGCTCAGCCTGTAATCCCATGCTTTGGGAGGTTGAGGTGAGTGGATTG
>NW_007099772.1:0-383 GCF_000164805.1 Carlito syrichta | reverse complement strand
GGGTGTGGTAGCTCATGCCTGTAATTCCGGCTACTCGGAAGGCTGAGGCGGCAGGATCGCTGGAGCCCAGCAGGTTGAGTCTTCGGTGGCCAGGAGCGGCACTGTACTCCAGTCTGGGTGATAGAGTGAGACTCCAACTCAAAAAAAAAAAAAAAGAGATGGTGACTTAGTAATGAGGCATCCCAAGGTCCCTGGTTAGGGCCCCCTCTGTTCCAGGATTTCAAATGCCTCTATGGACACTGTCTCCAGCCTACAGAACCCCAGAGGTGGGAGGAACCTCTGGGAAGTACCTTGTCTTCCACAATCCCAGGCCGGGCCTCCCTCTCATGGCTTCTTTGTGTGTGTGTGTGTGTGTGTGTGTGTGTTGGAGTCTCACTCTGTCG
>NW_007099771.1:0-431 GCF_000164805.1 Carlito syrichta | reverse complement strand
TTTTGATTTATTGTAGAGGTGAGGTCTCGCTGCCCAGGCAGGTCTCAAACCTGCGGGCTCAGGTAATCCACTCACCTCAGCCTCCAAAAGGCGTGGGATTACAGGCTGAGCCACCGAGCCCGGCTATTTTTACTTTTTGAGTTGGAGTCTCACCCCCTCTCTCAGGCTGGGGTGCGGTGGCATGTTCATGGCCACTGCAGCCTCGACCTACTGAACTCAGGCAGTCCTTCCACTTCAGACTTCCAAGTAGCTCGTACTAGGTGCACGCTACCACGCCTTGCTAATTTTTTAATTTATTGTAGAGATGAGGTCTTGCCAAGTTGCCTGGGTTGGCCTCGAACCCCTGGGCTCAGACAGTCCTCTTGCTGTGGCCTCTCAAAGTGCTAGGATTACAGACTTGAGCCACCATGCCCGAATGTTTGCTTTTTTTT
>NW_007099770.1:0-364 GCF_000164805.1 Carlito syrichta | reverse complement strand
TCATCATAGAACTAACAAACACCAAAATGACTTTAGGCACTGGATATTCCTTGGCTGCAGGAAATGAGCAGGGCTTGGAAGGGAGGGGAAGAGAAGGAAGCTCTCAAAAAACCTATGGTGTGCTTATTGCTCTGCTGGAAACTGCACATTCTTTTGTATAATCTTCATACCCTCTTCAGGAAGTGCCTGTTATGCTCATTTTTATAGATTGGGAAATTGAGGCTAAGGGAGGGTAATTAATTTGCTGAAGGGTTGATAGCACACATGTAAAGGAGCCAGAAACTGTTACCACACCTGTCTCCAGAGGCCATATGCTTCCTTGATTCTTTTTAAATGTACTGTAAAAATAGCAGTAACAGATTCC
>NW_007099769.1:0-862 GCF_000164805.1 Carlito syrichta | reverse complement strand
TTAGGTACCCTTTCCTCCTTGAATATCCTTTCATCCGAATCTGGAATATTTTATATTGCTCCCTTTTTGCTTTTGCCACCACCTGTGTATGCACCAATACCTGTTTGTTTTTTAACTTCATAGAAATTGAAAATATTTTATGTTTTCTTTTATTATCTTGTTTTTAATATAGTCTTTATTGAAAGATAATGCAAAATCTATCCTTTAAAATTTTTCAATTCAGTGGTTTTTAGTATATTCATTGTTTTGCTAACAATACCTCTGTATACTTTTAGAATATTTTTATCATGTCAGAAAGAAACCCTATGTTTATGAGCAATCATGCTCCATTTATCCCTTCCCCAAGATCTTGGCAGCCATTAATCTACTTTTCATCTCTATGAGTTTGTCCATATAGGACATTTCATGTAAATTAGGTCATTCCACTTGCGTCTTTTTGACATAATGCTTGTAAAATTTATCCATGTTATAGCACACATATATCAGCATTTTATTTATTTTTAGGGGAAATAATATTATTTGTTGGAAATACTATTTTATGCATACAATATATTTTTAACCCATTCATTGGTTGATGAATAATTGAGTTGTTTCTACTTTTCTACTACTATAAACAATGCTACTGTGAAAATTCATATAGTTTTTATGGCGATGTTACATACAATTTTTGGTGGGTATAAGTGATGTATCATGGTTTTCATTAGAGTTTACCTAATGACTAATGACATTGACTATCTCTGCAGTGTGATTTGGCTATTTGTATAACTTCTTTGGAACAATGTCAATTCAAATCCTTCGCCCATTTAAAAAATATACCAGCATGATTTAATTAATGTATTATAACATGTTCTAGTCTACTATA
>NW_007099768.1:0-455 GCF_000164805.1 Carlito syrichta | reverse complement strand
GACTTAACTAGCTGATTTAACTAGCTAGTTACCTAGCTAGATATCATATAGCTAGCTGACAACTAGTTGACTTAACTTTGGTAGCTATTTGACATATCTAGCTGACTTAACTAGCTAACCACCTAGCTAGACAGCTGACTTAACTAGTTGAAATAACTAGCGACCAAGGTGGCTACCCATCTGACTTAGCTACATTTTTGACTAGTTAGCCAGCCGGCTAGAAATCTGACATAGCCAGCTCACTTAACTAGCTATCCAGCTGGTTAGCCAGCTGACTAAACTAGCTGAATTAACTAGCTGGGCAGCTGGCTAGCCAGCTGATTTAATTGCCTAGCTAACTAGATAACCAGTAGCCTAGCCAGATGATTTAACTTGCTGACTTAACGAAGTAGACAGTTGGCTAGCCAGCAGACTTAACTAGCTAGCAACCTAGCTAGAAGACTGGATAGCCAACT
>NW_007099767.1:0-382 GCF_000164805.1 Carlito syrichta | reverse complement strand
CCCAGGCGGGTCTCGAACCTGTGGACTCAGGCAATCCATTCACCTCAGCCTCCCAAAGGCATGGGATTACAGGCTGAGCCACTGAGCCCAGCTAAAGCTGGTTTTTTGAAAGGATAAACGAGATTGATGGACCTCCAGCTAGATTGACCAAGAAAAAAAGAAAAAAAGTCCAAGTAAACACAATCAGAAATGCAAAAGATCAAGTCACAACTGACCCCGAAGACATGCGAAAGATTATCAGTGATTACTAAGTACAACTGTATGGAAACAAACTCAAAAACCTAAATGAAATGGAGAACTTTCAGCTGGGCTTGGTGGCTCGGCCTGTAATCCCAGCACTTTGGGAGGCTGAGGCAAGTGGATTGCCTGAGCCCACGGGTTC
>NW_007099766.1:0-363 GCF_000164805.1 Carlito syrichta | reverse complement strand
GCACTAGCTTTCAACTACTGAATATCAAGTTGCCAGAAGCAGTTTGCTTTAAAAAAAAAATTCATGTTTATCTTATAATATCTGGGTATCACAGACGGATCCTCTGTTCAGTCTCTAAGGGTGAGAACAAAGAGTCACTTGGTCTGTGTTCCATCTGAAAGCTCAAATGGGGAAGCATCTCCTTTTGAGCTCTCTCAAGTTGCTGTCAGGATTCATTGCCTTATGGTTGTGAAATGAGGGCAGCTTGGTTCTTCAAAGTCAGAGACAAAGAGAAAAGTATCTCTGCTGCTTAGAGTCTCTGACATCAAGACCGTCTCTTAAAGGGTCAGGAGCAATCAGAATAATCTTCTTTTGCCAACTGAT
>NW_007099765.1:0-379 GCF_000164805.1 Carlito syrichta | reverse complement strand
TCGGTGGCTCAGCCTGTAATCCCAGCACTTTAGGAGGCTGAGATGAGTGGATTGCCTGAGTCCATGGGTTCGAGACCAGCCTGGGCAACTTGGCAAGACCTTGTCTCTAAAATCAAAAATTAACTGGGCATGGTAGTGCGTGCCTGTAGTTCCAGATATTTGGAAGGCTGAGGCAGAAGGATCACCAGAGCCCAGCAGGTCGACACTAGGTGTGCCACTGCCGTGAGTGTGCCACTGCCTTCCAGCCTGGGTGACAATGAGACAACTCAAAAAAATATTAAATTTTTACATGTTTAATAATATTTATTAATATTATTAGTAAATAATATTAATATTGGTTTTTTTTGAGTTGGAGTCTCACTCTGTCGCCCAGACTGGA
>NW_007099764.1:0-364 GCF_000164805.1 Carlito syrichta | reverse complement strand
TGGATAATGAGTTAGTTAGGTGACTTAACTTATTGGTGGACAATGCAGATGACTACTTATATGGTTTAACACGTTGGCTGACTCCTCAGTTGACTTGTTAGCAGGCTTAACAAGTCGGCCGCTTAGTTGATTGACTAATTAGCTGAGTTAATTAGTTCACTGGCGAGTTGGCCCACAAGTTAGCTCGGTTAACTAGTTGGCTGCTTAGTTTGCTCACCTAAATGGTCTGCTGACAAGTTGGCCAACTATTTAGCGGTCCTAACTAGTCGGCAAACCAGTTAGGTGACCTAACTTGTCAGCTGACCAGTTGGCCGACTAGTCGGCCGATTGTTTAGCTGACTTAAATAGTTGGCCGGCTAGTCGG
>NW_007099763.1:0-364 GCF_000164805.1 Carlito syrichta | reverse complement strand
GTTCAGAGAATCTCACAAGTTCACCTATGCCGTCGCCATCTTGCCCCGTCCCATTCACATTTTCTACAATGGACAAGATATACTTTTGTAATGAAGAAAAAACCCACCTTACTAGTTGAACTTTTAAGTCTCAGAGTCCAGTTGGTCTAATCTCAACTGATGCAGAAACAGAGCTCAGTTGGTGTCGCTGTTCCTGGGGTTTCCTGTTCTCAAGGAAAGAAGTGGCTCCCAAACCACCCACATTCCCTATTCCCACTGCCCTCTGACCCAGGAGACCAGGTGGGTCCCTGGAAGGGGACAAAGTAGAGCTGGCATCTCTTCCTGCCAGCCTCACTGGGCTGGGCTGCCATTGCTCTTCTCCTGT
>NW_007099762.1:0-418 GCF_000164805.1 Carlito syrichta | reverse complement strand
CTCATCTCAGCCTCCCAAGGCGCAGGATTACAGGCTGAGCCACCGAGCCCAGCCATATTTACTTTCTTAAATACCCATAATCTATGTCTGTTTACTTTTCTCTAATTTATCAGATTTTATTTAAGAAAATGTTAACAGAAAGTTTGGACCCCGTCTCTACATAAAATAAAAAGCTTTCTCTGGGTATGGTGACACACGCTTGAAGGCAGGAGGATCACTTGAACCCAGGAGTTTCAACTTGCAGTGAGCTAGGTTCACACCATTGTACTCCAACCTGGGCAACAGAGTGAGACCCTGTCTAAAAAGACCCGCCTGGGCAACTGGGCGAGACCTCATCTCTACAATAAATCAAAAAATCAGCCGGGCGTGGTAGCGCACCTGTAGTTCCGGCTACTCGGAAGGCGGAGGCGGAAGGATC
>NW_007099761.1:0-405 GCF_000164805.1 Carlito syrichta | reverse complement strand
TTTTTGATTTATTGTAGAGATGAGGTCTCTCCAAGTTGCCCAGGTAGGTCTCGAACCCGCAGGCTCAGGCAATCCACTTGCCTCAGTCTCCCAAAGTGCTGGGATGACAGGCTGAGCCACCGAGCCCAGCCAAGTCAAATTTTTTAATCACACTCTCAGGCAGCACTTTCATAGGAGGTAGAATTTCACACCTATTAATATGCTTCATTAGATTAAGGCCTTTCTCCTGACCATAAGGGCAGAGATTTTGTGTTTTTGCTCACTGCTATTTACCCAACACGAATGAAAAAGCGAATGGACGATAAGAGCTTGGGAGTTTTTATTTGGATTAACAATAGGGAATTTCTTTTTTTTTTTTTTTCAGTCAGAGTCTCACTCTGTCACCCAGACTGGAGTGCAGTGGCT
>NW_007099760.1:0-390 GCF_000164805.1 Carlito syrichta | reverse complement strand
CTGGCTAGTTTTTGTGATTTATTGTAGAGACAAGGTCTCACCAAGTTGCCCAGGCTGGTCCCGAACCCCTGGGCTCAGGCAGTCCTCTCACCTCGGCTTCCCACAGTGCTGGGATTGGGCTGAGCCACCACGCCCAGCCAAAAGTTCAGCTTCTTAGTTACACTAGGCATGTTTGAAATATGACATGCAGCTGATGGCAACCATATTAGCACAGATATAGAACATTTTCCTGATCCCAGAAAATTTTGTGGGAAACATCAGTTGCCCTGAGGATTAAAGAATCACTTCTCAGCCGGGCTCGGTGGCTCAGCCTGTAATCCCGCGCCTTTTGGAGGCTGAAGTGAGTGGATGGCCTGAGCCCGCGGGTTCGAGACCCGCCTGGGCAACTTG
>NW_007099759.1:0-439 GCF_000164805.1 Carlito syrichta | reverse complement strand
TTTCTTTAATTCATCTTGAGTTAATTTTTATATATGATGAGAGACAGGGTTTTTTTTTTTTTTTTTTTTGAGTTGAGGTCCTGCTCTGTCATCCAGGCTGGAGTGCAGTGGCACAGTCATGGCTCACCGCAGCCTTGACCTCCTGGGTTTAGGCAATCCTTCCACCTCAGCCTCCTGAGTAGCTGGGACTACAGGTGCATGCCACCATGCCCTTACTGACTTAATAGAGATGAAGTCTCACTATGTTGCCCAGGCTGGTCTCAAACTCCTGGACTCTAGCAATTCTCCTGCCTCAGCCTTCCAAACTGCTGGGATTACAGATGTGAGCCAACGTGCCCAGCCATACTATTTAGTAAATGTTAACATAGTTTGGATCCTGTTTTCTTTTCTTTTGAGTTGGAGTCTCACTCTGTCGCCCAGACTGGAGTGCAGTGGCTGC
>NW_007099758.1:0-444 GCF_000164805.1 Carlito syrichta | reverse complement strand
CTGGAACTACAGGTGCACGCTACCACGCCTGGCTGATTTTTTGATTTATTGTAGAGCCGAGGTCTCACCAATTACCCAGCCTGGTCTCGAACCCCTGGTCTCAGGCAATCCTCTCGCCTCGGCCTCCCAAAGTGCTGGGATGACAGGCTTGAGCCAAGAGAGAGCATTTTTGTGACTTTCTCCACGGCCTGGTGGGCGGCGGCGAAGGCGCACCTCTCGGCCCCAGCCTGGGTCCCTCCCCTCGCCCCTCACCCCCGCCCACGACCCCGAAGGAAGCTGCTGCAGCCCCCCAGGCCCCGGTGCCAGCGCCGGCCCACTTGGCCCCGAGCTCTCGGCGGCAGACAGACTTTCTCAGGCTCATCATTCCACTTGCCCGTTTAAGTCGGTCGGAGGAAAAACAGCCGCCCGCCCGCCCCCACGCGGGCGCCGGGGGCGGGGGGCCGG
>NW_007099757.1:0-385 GCF_000164805.1 Carlito syrichta | reverse complement strand
GCGAAGCCAGGGCCGTGGGGGCCTCTCCCTGGAAAGCCCACCTGCCGGGGCCACCTGGTACCCGGGACCCCTGCCCTCTGCCCTCCCAGGCACGCAGGGTGGGGCCTCCACCCCCGGGGTGTCAGGGACCAGGTCCCCCGAGCCGGGGCTGGCCTCGGAGCGCGGGAGCTCAGCCTCGGGCAGCCCCAGGGCCCGTCCAAGGCTGCACTCTGCTGTCTTCGCCGCCCCCGCCGGGGGTCAGGCCGAACCGGAACCGCTCAGGGCCTGCCCACGGGGCTGGGGCTGGTGAGTTCGGAGGGGCTTCGCGGAATCCGGCTCCGGCACCATTCGCGGTTGTCCGGGCACACAGGTCAGCCCGCGCCTCCCACAGCGGGTGGGCGATGTG
>NW_007099756.1:0-418 GCF_000164805.1 Carlito syrichta | reverse complement strand
TGGCCACACCGGCCACCCAGGTCACACCAGACACCCTGCCACACCGCCACCGCCACCGCCACCGCGGCACCATGGTGGTGCGGCCTCCGCTGGGGTCCAGGGCCGGGACGCGCCCCCTCGCTGCGCGCCCGTGCGCTCGGGCTCGTCCCTCTCCTGCGCCCTAGCTGCCTCCCAGGCGCGGGTTTCGGTGAGGACCGGGGAGCCCCACGCCCAGTCCCGCGGGCACCCTCTGGCGCCCTAGGGTGCGGGTCACACGGGGGGGCCCCTGCCCCTGGGACCCGCAGGACACAGGTCTTGCTAAGACGGGTCCGAGGTGCCCGAGGTTGGGGTTTCTGCCCGCCCTTCCCCGTGCGCTAAAGCCGGTGGGCAGCAGCACACACAGACCTGCGGGTCCCACGGCCGGCTCCCGCCCCTCCCG
>NW_007099755.1:0-387 GCF_000164805.1 Carlito syrichta | reverse complement strand
CCAGGCGGGTCTCGAACCCGCGGGCTCAGGCAATCCACTCACCTCGGCCTCCCAAAGCACAGGATTACAGGCTGAGCCACCGAGCCTGGCCTTATTTTTTATTTTAAATGGCTTTATATTGGTGCAACATTTTTTCTCATGCATGTGTACTGCTATTGAAGCTTAAATACAAAAATAAGTAAGAAGAGCCAGGTGCCGTGGCTCATGCCTGTGGTTCCAGCACTTTGGGAGGAGGTGACGAGAGGACTACCTGAGCCCAAGGATTCAAGACCAGCCTGGGAAACTAAGCAAGACCTCGACTGTACAATAAATTTTTTTTTTTTTTTTTTGAGTTGGAGTCTCACTCTGTCACCCAGACTGGAGTGCAGTGGCCGCTCCCAGCCTCTG
>NW_007099753.1:0-550 GCF_000164805.1 Carlito syrichta | reverse complement strand
TGTGACTTTGGGAGGCCAAGGTGGGGGACCCAGAAAGCCTGGGACTTTGAGTCCAGCCTGGGCCACTTAGTGAGACCCCATCACTTCCCAGAATACAAGCATTGAAGTTGCATGTCATGGTGCTCGCAGGCCTGACTACACTGCATACGTTGGTCTCTGTACTGGGGTGTTCCTTTGCATCACCCCTGCCAACAGAACATGCGAGTCCAGGGTGGGCACCATGGCTCACAGTCATCAGCCCATGCCCTGGGAGGCTGAGATTGGACGTTGCCTGAGCCCAGGGATAAGAGACCAGCCCAGGCGACCTGCCTAGACCTCACCTTGGTGAGTCAGACATGATGTTTTACAGAGACCCAGCTCCTTGGGGGCCAAGGTGGGTGGAACACCTTAACCCCGCAGGTCAATGACCTGGGACCAACGATCGTGTTGCCGTGCCCAAGCCCGGCCCACAGAGACTCCAGCAACACAAAAGATGACTCCCATGTGCATCACGATGGGTGTCCATGGCTCCCAAGGGAACGGTCCATGTGGGCAGAGGATGATGGAGTGA
>NW_007099752.1:0-368 GCF_000164805.1 Carlito syrichta | reverse complement strand
TTACAATAATTGTTCAAGGTCCACTTATGAGTGAGAACATGTGATACTCAGTTCTTTGTTTCTGTGACAGATCACTCAGTATTATAGACTCTAAGTATATCCTGGTTGCTATTGTGAAGTTCATAATTTTGCCCTTCCTTATGGCTGCATAATATTTCATCGTGCATACGTACCACATTTTTTTTATCCAGTCCTCTTGATGGGCAGCACGGTTGTTTCCATGTTCTTGCTACTGTGAATGAGCAGCCAACATGAATAAATGCTCAGCCTCACTAGTCGTCAAAGAAATGCAAATTAAAACTACTCTGGGATACCACCTAACTCCAATCAGGATGGCCATCATCAATAACTCAAAAAACAACAGATGC
>NW_007099751.1:0-382 GCF_000164805.1 Carlito syrichta | reverse complement strand
TCCTAGATTACTTTTTATTTTAAGGCTAACAGTCATTTAATGTACTGACATTTTCATTTACAAACATTCAGTTTGTGTACACAGGGGTCCTGTACACACAAGAGAATAACTAGAGACAGGAAAGCAAACACAAAAATTATCAACTCTAGGGATAAAGTGGTACTGCATTCCACGTCTTGTGTCTACATAAACTAGAGAAGAAACAGAACAATTACACAGGATCAAAACTTAATGTCGGAAATAAACTTCATTTTGTCTCCATGGCAGGACCTTCTTCTTCTGGTCCAGATGGCCACCTTGGACCCTGACGGTGGATAGGGCCTGGCCCTGTTCGTGAATGGTGATCTCCCCGGCCCTCTTTCTTCTCTTTAACATCCAGGAC
>NW_007099750.1:0-382 GCF_000164805.1 Carlito syrichta | reverse complement strand
GCTGGAACTACAGGCGTGTGCTACCACGCCCGGCTAATTTTTGATTTACTGTAGAGATGAGGTCTCGTCAAGTTGCCATGCGGGTCTCGAACCCACGGGCTCAGGCAATCCACTCACTTC
Source organism: Carlito syrichta (assembly GCF_000164805.1). Taxonomy (NCBI): domain Eukaryota; kingdom Metazoa; phylum Chordata; class Mammalia; order Primates; family Tarsiidae; genus Carlito; species Carlito syrichta. The sequence goes on along the minus strand of NW_007099750.1, from coordinate 262 downwards.
AGCCTTCCAAAGTGCTGGGATTACAGGCTGAGGCACCGAGCCCGGCTATACCTCAGCTTTTCAAGTAGCTGGGACTACAGGTATGTGCCACCATACCCAGCTAATTTTTTTTTTTTAATTTATTTTAGAGATGATGTCTCACCATGTTGCCCAGGTTGCTGGTCTCGAACCTGTGGGCTCAGGCAATTCTCTTGCCTTCATCTCCCATAGTGCTGGGATTACAGGAGTGACCCACTGCACCCAGCCATCTTTTTTTTTTTTT
>NW_007099749.1:0-410 GCF_000164805.1 Carlito syrichta | reverse complement strand
TAGGTCTCTGATCCATTTAGAGTTAATTTTTGTGTATGGGGATAGATAGGGGTACTGTTTGTGCATGTGGTCAGCCAGTTTTCCCAGCACCATTTACTGCATAGGCGATTCCCAAAAGCTCTAAAAATCAACCTTCCATATGACCCTGCAATCCCCTACTGGGAATATACCCTGAAGAACTCAAATCACTCTATGAAAAAGATATCTGCACACGTATGTTTACCGAGCATTGTTCACAATAGCAAGATCATGGAACCAACCATGCTGTCCATCAAAAGGACTGGATTAAAGAAATGGAATATTATGCAGCCATAAAAAAGAATAAAATCATGAATTTTGCAGCAACCTGAATGGAATTGGAGTTTATAATACTGAGTGATCTCTCACAGAAATAAAGATCTGAGTATCAC
>NW_007099748.1:0-367 GCF_000164805.1 Carlito syrichta | reverse complement strand
TCTAGCTGACTTAACTAGCTAGCTACCTACATTGCCAGTTGGCTTGCCTGCTCTCTTAACTAAGTGAATTAAACAGCTAGTTAGCTTAACTGGGTCACTACCTAGCTAGCCAGCTGGCTAGCCAACTGACTTAACTAGCTGACTTAACTAGCAAATAACCTAGGTAGACAGCTGACTTAAATAGTTAGCTAACTAGATAACCACCTAGCTAGCAAGTTGAGTTAAGTAGTTAGCTATCTACCTAGCTACTTAGCTAACAAGCTGACATAAATAGTTAACTGCCTAGCTAACTAGCTGAATTACGCAAATGACTATGTAGTTAGCTTACTCATTATCTAACATGCTAGCTAACTGACTTAATCATCTG
>NW_007099747.1:0-365 GCF_000164805.1 Carlito syrichta | reverse complement strand
TAGCTAGCTAGTTAAGTCGACTGGCTAGTTGGATGGCTATCTAGTTAAGTTAGATAGTTAGGTCAGCTAGATAGCTGACTGGATACCTAGGTGACTGGCAAGATAAACCGGCTGGTTAGCAGGCTGGTAAGGTAGGTGGCCAGCTATTTAAGCCGGCTGGCTAGCCAGCTGAAGATCAGGGTGGCTGGCTATTTAAAACGGCTGGCAATATGACTGTCCAGCCATCTGGCTGGCTATTTTAGCCAGCTGGCTATCCAATTGGTCAGCCCACTAGCTAGTTATCCAGCTGCCTAGCCAGCTAGACATCCAGGTAGCTAGCTAGTTAAGACAGCTGGCTAGCCATCTTTGTAACCAGGTAACTTGTT
>NW_007099746.1:0-522 GCF_000164805.1 Carlito syrichta | reverse complement strand
CTGGCTAGCTAGGTTGCTAGCTAGTTAAGTCAGCTATTTAAATCAGCTGGCTAGCTAGGTAGTTTTATATTTAAACCAGCTGGTTATGTCACATGGCTAGCTAGTTAAGTCAGTTAGTTAAGTCACCTGGCTAGTTAGCTGCCTATCATGATAGCTATCTAGTTAAGTCAACTGGCTAGCCATCTGGCTTGTTAGTTAATTTACCTAGATAAGTCAGCTTGCCACCTAGTTTAAAAGCTAGTTAACCCAGATGGATAGACAGCTGGGTATCTAGTTATTTCAGCTAGTGAAGTCAGCTGACTAGCAAGGTAGCTAGTTAAGTCAGCTGGTTATGTCAGCTAGCTAGCTAGGTAAGTCAGCTAGCTAAGTCTGCTAGCTAGCTTGATTGCTATGTAGGTAGCTAGCTATTTATTTCAAGTAGTAAAGTCAAATCACTATCTAGGTTGCCAACTAGTTTAGTCAGCTAGTTAATTCAGCTGGCTAGCTAATTAACTCACCTAGTTATGTCTGCTCGCTAGTCAG
>NW_007099745.1:0-404 GCF_000164805.1 Carlito syrichta | reverse complement strand
TGTGGATGAGCTCTGGCACTCGTGCCCACACTCAGGGTACACACATGCCAGTTCTGTGTCATGCAGACACACATTACACACAGGGGCTAAGTGGATGCTTTTGATATGATGTTACTCAATGAGTTTCCATTTTCCAGACTCATAGGAACCTCAAGCAAAATGCTCTGCAAACACAGCCAGGGGCCGGGGCTCACACCTGTAATCCCAGCACTTTGGGAGGCGAAGGTGAGAGGTTGGCCCGAGCTCAGGGGTTCGAGACCAGCCTGGGCAATGTGGCGAGACCTCATCTCTACAATAAACCAAACAATTAGCCAGGCATGGTGACGCATGCCTGTAGTTCCAGCTACTTGGAAGGCTGAGGCAGAGGGATTGCCGGAGCCCAGCAGGGCGAGGTTGCGGTGGCC
>NW_007099744.1:0-371 GCF_000164805.1 Carlito syrichta | reverse complement strand
GGCTCAGGCAATCCACTCACCTCAGCCTCCCAAAGGCGTGGAATTACAGGTTGAGCCACCGAGCCCAGCCCTATTTTTCTTATATTCTCTGTTCTTAGTGTATGAATTTGCAAAACTCAAAGTTTCTCAGAGTCTTGTATATTCTGTTACAGCTGAAACACCTGTATATAAATAAGCTGAGAACATTATAAAGCACAATGTAAACAAAGGGGCAAAATAAATTCTCAAGTTTATTGACTGGCACAGTGCCTCATGCCTATAATCCCCATACTTTGGGAGGCCGAGCTGAGAGAATTGCCTGAGCCCACGGGTTCAAAACCAGCCTGGGCAACTTGGCCAGACCTCATCTCTACAATAAATCAAAAAATTAG
>NW_007099743.1:0-529 GCF_000164805.1 Carlito syrichta | reverse complement strand
AGGAACCGGATTCCCCGGGGGGTGCCAGACCCTCCCCCACCCTGCTGTGGGCAGTGGCCCGGGTCACCTCAGAGGAGCAGGAAAGGGTTAAGGCCTGGCGAGCGCCCCTCGAGGAGGTGCGAGTGTTCCTCTTAACCCCGGGCGGCCTGCCCTCTCGGCGCCCGGTTCGAGCCCACCCCGCACACAGCTGCACTCCCTTACAATCAGTTAACAGCTGTTTTGCATAGATTTTCAATTCTAATTGCCTCGCTTTGTGCGCGCAGCCGAGCCCCGGTGAATGGGGACGCCGCGCGGCTGGGAGGCGGGCGGGAGAGGGAGGAGAGGAAGCCGGGTGCGCCGGGGCTGCCGGCTTTTATTTCTCCAAATCAGAAAAGAATACCCCTGCCGCCAACTGCCCCCTCTGCCTTTGCTCCTGCAGCCGGGAAGCCGGAGACGGGCCCCACGGCGGGGCGGGGGGGCGCCCACCCTCTGACCTGGGCTCTCCGACCCACCCCGACCCAGGCTGGGGGACCGCTTCCAGCCCCACCCG
>NW_007099742.1:0-365 GCF_000164805.1 Carlito syrichta | reverse complement strand
TATTTGGCTTCCCCACTCTTCCTTAGTTCTTCTTCCTGTGAAAGAGGTTATTTTTAGAAATACAAATGCACTCATTTTGTACTGATTTAACATTTACTGAGAATATGACAAAAGGGCATAATTTAAGCAAATTTTCCATAAGTAGAAAAAAACCCATTGAGAAATAAAAATCTGCTACAAGCCATTTAAAGATTTTAAAATCATTTTTTGAGAGTCTGGATGATTTTTTTTAAAAGCCTAGCATAATTTTCATCTACAACAGATTTTAATCAGCTAATGAAAATGCTAAACCTCTGAAAATAAGTCAGAATTGCTATTAACTCATTAGTGTACATGTTTATCTTCTGGAAGAATTGTTTTGTGTC
>NW_007099741.1:0-508 GCF_000164805.1 Carlito syrichta | reverse complement strand
GCTGGCCAGATAGCCAGCCAGGTATCTAACTAGTTAAGCCAGATTGATAGCCATGTTGATAACCAGTTAACTAGCTAGTTATGTCAGCTGGCTGGACAACTATCCAGCCCAGTTGCCAGTTAGCTAGTTATTTGCCAGTTAGCCAGCTAGCTTAAGTCAGCTAGCAAGTCAGCTAACCATTCAGCTAGCTATTGAAGTCAACTAGCTAGTCAGCTTGCTAGTCTGCTAGCTAGTTAAGTCAATTAGCTAGTCAGCTAGCTAGCCAAATAGATATTTAATTTAGCCAACTAAGTAGCCAGATAGCCAGCTAGTTAAGTCAGCAAGCTAGAGAGTTAGTTAGCTTGTTTGCTAGCTAGTTATGTCAGCTAGATAGCCAGCTAGTTAGTCAGTTAGCTTGTTAAGTCAGCTAGAAAATCAGCTGTTACTTAGCTAACTAGTGGGCTAGCAATCAGCTATCTGGTCAGATAATTAGTGGGCTCGCTAACGTTCCATCAGGTCAGCTAATTAG
>NW_007099740.1:0-382 GCF_000164805.1 Carlito syrichta | reverse complement strand
CACGCCCAGCTAATTTTTTGATTTATTGTAGAGACGAGGTCTTGCCAAGTTGCCCGGGCGGGTCTCGAACCTGTGGGTTTGGGCAATCCACTCACCTCGGCCTTCCAAAGTGCTGGGATTACAGACTGAGCCACCAAACCTGGCCAGATACGTATTTTTTCTTAGAAATTTGACTTTGCTTGAAAATTGTGTTTTCAGGATGGTAAAAGTGAATTTGGTGCGGTGATAGAAAAACCAGGCCTGGCTGAGTATGGTGGCTCATGCCTATAACCCCAACACCTTGGGAGGCCGAGATAAGAGGATTGCCTGAGCCTACGGGTTCAAGACCAACCCAGGCAACTTGGCAAGACCTCATCTCTACAAAAAAAAAAAAAAAATATAT
>NW_007099739.1:0-499 GCF_000164805.1 Carlito syrichta | reverse complement strand
GGCTCCGAAGGCCCGCTGGGCCGGGGTGACCTGCAGGTGCGGGTTCACACGGAGGCCCTGAGGGCGGGAGGCTGGTTCAAGCTGCGCCTGAAGCCGCGCAGGACTTGGTGGTGATGACGAGAGAGGAAGAACCAGGAGGGGGCCCAGGATGTGCCTAGGCTGCGGAGCAATGAGCAGGGTGGCAGGAGCCACCTTCCACCCCACGCCTGGCGGCCGCATGTACTCCCTCTGCCCCAAGCCTCCCCCTCCTCCCCCCATCCCTGACCACACCCACGGGAGACCGGCCTGGTGAACAGAGTAGGGGGCTGAGGGTCTAGACGGGACCCTAGGACTCCAGAGCGTGGGCCAGGTGGTCTGTGGGGCTCGGGGCTCTTCTGACCTGTCCATCAGGGGCCTGAGGAGGCTTGCAGCAGGAGGGGAGGCCCGTGTCGGACGTACCGCCTCTCAGCCCCCGCGCAGGCCCTTCTGCTCCTCCCACACCTTCACATGTCCTCCACTT
>NW_007099738.1:0-513 GCF_000164805.1 Carlito syrichta | reverse complement strand
AAGTGAGCTGACTTAACCAGTCGGCCGGCAAGTAAGCAGACTGGTCAGCTTACTTAACTAGTCGGCCGGCTAGTGAGCCAACTGGTCAGCTGACTTTACTAGTCAACTGGTGAGTGAGCTGACTGGTCAGTTGACTTTAGTCTTCTGGCTTGTGAGCCGACTGGTCAGAAGATTTAACTAGTCGTCTGGTGAGTGAGCCGATGGGTGAACTGCCATAACTATTCGGCCGGCAAGCGAGCCGACTGGTGAGATGACTGAACTAGTCAGCTGGCAAGCAAGCTGCCTAGTTAGCTACCTGTCGTACTGTGAGTGAGCCAACAAGTTAGTTGACCTGTTCACTGGCGAGCAAGTGCACTATTTTGCTGACCGGTTGGCAGGCGAGCGAGCTGACTAGTTATCTGACTTGGTGGAAAGCAAGTGAGCCCAGTAGATAGCTGACCAGCTAGCTGAGTTGCTAGCCAACTTGTTAGCTAAGTAACTAGCTGATATGACAGATGACTTAACTAGATAGCT
>NW_007099737.1:0-394 GCF_000164805.1 Carlito syrichta | reverse complement strand
AATTCACTCACCTCAGCCTCCCAAGGTGCAGGATTACGGGCTGAGCCACCGAGCCCGGCTGGGAGTTTTATTTTTATAGCCATCCTCTGGGTTATTCATGGTTTTCCGGGAAAGTGGGGAGGAGTTCCCAGAATCAAAGGTCTTCTCCCTTCTAAACCACACAGGGTGACAAGTGTTACTACAGCTGCCAGCTCCACCCACAGCAAGTCCCTCTGCACAAACAGTGGGTGCTGGGCTGACTTTTTACAACGGACTAGAATTGCAGTAAAGACAACTAGGGCAGTCCCCAGGTTGGAGCTCTAGAACAGGAAGAAATCAGCTGTGTGTATCCATGTCTTCAGAGGCCACTCTTGAGGGGGAGTGGTCATCCGGAGTGCAGGACTGAGCCTGATGT